>NW_016804262.1:4133135-4215668 GCF_001698545.2 Rhinopithecus bieti
AAAAAAAAAAAAAAAGAAAAGAAAAGAAAGAAATGTTAAAAGCAAACAAAAACTTCCAAGCCAGATCTTTACCAAGAAAGTGAGACCCATTTCACGAATCTAAATGGGTTCTTTGCCATGCAAGCTAAATATAATATTCTTCTGAGGTGTCACTCATTATATAGAAGCAATAATTCATGTGATAGTTTAAAGAATTTATGTAATTCTTGACATGTTCATTTATATTTTAGGAGTAACTTACACTTCTAGAAGAATTTTACCTACTTATTTCAAGGAAACAAGCATAACAGCTATATTATTCTTTATACATTTCAAATAAATCCTTCAGTCATCTTTTAGTTGGAAAATAATGAAGTCCAAGCCAATTGGATTTCAAATTATTATTACTATTATTATTTTTTGAGGTGGAGTCTCGCTCTGTCGCCCAAACTGGAGTGCAGTGGCCGGATCTCAGCTCACTGCAAGCTCCGCCTTTAGGGTTCACGCCATTCTCCTGCCTCAGTCTCCCGAGTAGCTGGGACTATAGGCGCCTGCCACCTCGCCCAGCTAGTTTTTTGTATTTTCAGTAGAGACGGGGTTTCACCGGGTTAGCCAGGATGGTCTCGATCTCCTGACCTTGTGATCCGCCCGTCTCAGCCTCCCAAAGTGCTGGGATTACAGGCTTGAGCCACCGCACCCGGCAGATTTCAAAATTATAACTGAGATTCAATACCTCAGAGAAACAGCACTGCAACTGAAATAGCTATCTACAAGTTCATTGTCCTGAGTTCAGAAAAAGAGTAAATGAAAATGAGGTGAAAAATAATCCACTATTAGTAAGAGTCAAAATGTCCTGGCTTTATTAAACATGCTTACCATGTGAATTATTTCTCCTGGGAGTCATTTTGTGATAATTCTAAGATATGTTTCTCTAATAATGTGATGATTATTTATGTGTTTCATATATTTGTCTTCAACTGTTTTTAAAAATATCTGGTAACAATGGAATTGTTAGTAGAGAAAACACTGGTTTTACATAAAAGGAAAGTGCCTCATCTACTCAGTGTGTAATCTTTCAGATTATCCATCAGCTTGTCTGTGTTAATGTGTAATTTACTGTGTGGTCAGGTTCTCAAACTGCCATTTTCAAATCAATAACTAGATGAAGGCTTGCCCACCCTCTTATTACTATAGCTCTGGCCATGACTTTTTCAGAGCACTATTAAAAATAAGTCTGATCTAAAGTAGAGATACCAGACTCATTGTGTACCTTTCAGGTACAGGCTCATTGTGTACCTCATGCATACTGAGACATCTATTACATATCCATGGTATTATTTAATAAGTATGTGGGCCCTTCATGCTGTTTAGAAAACAGCAGCCTGCAGGGTCATGAATACAATAAACTCTTGACAGGTCCTAATAGAGGATCATAAATATTGTGAATTATTAATCTTTAAATGATATGCCCAGATACGCTCTTCTCCTACCACAGGCTAGTTTCACTAGTAGTTATTCTCATATTAGCCTAAATAAAACAATTAGGAACATTAATCTGCTAGCAAAAATGCTTATAAAGTCACATATACATGATTTGGAATTCGCCACCATGATTTTGGATGAGCTGTATCAATGATACTTTCTCCAGAGCAGATAATTGAGAGTTGTCTATACATAGGGAAATGGGTAGGGTTCTTAGGGGCTTGTAGTCGCAGTAAATTATTAACGGGCATATTATTTATATAAATTAGAATCAGGTCTAGCTTCTTCAATTTTAAAAATATTTTTGCGATTATTATTTTTTTGAGACAGGATCTCATTCCATTGCTCAGGCTGGAATGCAGTGGTGTGATCACAGCTCGTTGTAGCCTGGACCTCCTGGGCTCAAGCCTCAGCCACCTAAAGTGCTGGGATTACAGACATGAGCCACCATGCCTGGCTTTCTTCAATTATTGAAATTGGATAAAATATGAAGAAAGAGATTTCACAGGTTAAGCTCAGTTGGTTTACCTTAAACTAACATAGCAAGAGATACTATGTCCTTTGCTTCTCATAATCTCTAAACAACTACAGCCTTCTAATGTGCCCAACTCATTAGTTAGAACAACACAAGAATCTGGAAGATGGAGAGGAAAAGTATGCATCAGGTAGTTTCTCGCCCCTGCTCTAAAGATCTCCATAGTGAAAACCGGTGAGGGCTCCAAACAGGATTGTGGGATTAATGAAAGAACCGCACCCCATCAAGGATTAATTTTGTAAGGCATACTCACCAATGTAACCTGGAACTTCCTTGCCCTTATATGAGAAACACAGTGTTAGATCCATGCACACAGAAGGCCATCCATTTTCAACACAGTCAAATTTTGTTCTATTTACTGACTCAGGGTGGCTTAAAGAAGCTTCAACAATGACTACAGGTCTTGTCCTGAGAAGGAAATACAATTAGCAAAATACAATTAGCAATGTTAATTAAAGAATTATTTTTCCGGCCGGGCGGCGTGGCTCAAGCCTGTAATCCGCAGCACTTTGGGAGGCGCGAGACGGGCCGGATCAGCGAGGTCAGGAGATCGAGACCCATCCTGCGCCTAACACGGCGTGAAGCCCCGTCTCTACTAAAATACAAAAAGCGAGGGCCGGGGCGAGGTGGCCCCGGGCGCCTGTAGTCCGCCAGCTATCGGGAGGGCTGAGGCAGGGAATGGCGTAAACCTCGGAGGCGGAGCTTGCAGCGAGCTGAGATCTGGCGCCAGGCTGCACTCCAGTCCCAGCGACAGAGCGAGCTCGCCTCACAAAAAAAAAAAAAAAAAAAAAAAAGAATTATTTTCCTAAGAAGTGCATTTGTTTTGTGCAGCTTTACATTGACCAGTAATTTCATGAGTCTTCCTTATTATGTGTATACATACTAATTACTTTCTGTGCACAGGGAAAATAACTTTTATTTAAATGTCCAAAATATTGATTTTGATGATTTAATTATATCTCTGTAAGGTGAAAAAAATACCCCAAAGTGCAATAATTAAACTTCAGAATACCAAAAGAGTATCATGAGGTCACTACCACTGCTGATTTTAAACACTGCCTCCCATCATTTACAATTAAACCAAATTGCCATTAAGCAGTGACATATATCAATCTTACCTTAGCAACACAGCAGAATCAGACCGAAAAGCACCAACTGCAACATCTGGAGGATAAAAAACAACACAGATTAATGATCATCATTAGTCAAAGAGAATTACTTTTCAGCCATAAGTACTGAACTACGTATCACCTTTGATTACCTAAAAACACTACTTGTAGAAAATTAGAGACTATATGCTAACATCTTACAATTCATTCCTCTTTTCTCTGAATCTACTCATGTACAACAGTCATCCCATTATGATATATCATAAACTTTATGATAAAAAGTTTACTAAAACAAAATTCAATTTTTGGACTAGAAACATTCAAATTTCCTTTCTAAATAAGTTTTCTTTCTTTTCCTCATTATCTATTTGATTTTCATGAGTGCTTTCATTTTTTTCAAAAACACAGACTATAACATTGAGTAACTAACACTGTTAAGCTGAGGAATTACTTGATCATTTTAGGCCCATCCTTGAATTAAGGAGAACTTTAAAAATGAATTAAAAAAATTATCAGTAAGATGAAGTCTTTCATACCAGTATTATGTACTTCACTATAAAGCAGTATCTATATAGAGCTTATTCCAATTTATAAATTATGATAAACTAATTACTCACCTACATATCCATTATTATCTGCATCAATTTGTCCTGATATAGACTGTCCAAACATACTTAACGATTTGCTGATCTGAAGTCCTTCAATTCTCTGAAAAATAGGAAAGTTGAGTGGGAAGTAGTTTTTGAATACTAATATACCAGAGAAGCAATGATTTAGCTAAATAATGAGCTTTCCCAGGCATGCCTTGGCACATCTACTAACAAAGTTGCATTTTAGTTAAATCAAATACTTCCAAGAGTGACAAAATTTTCCAGCTGGAAATGAACAGATGACATTTATTTTATGACTAAAAAATTTTACTTTACTTTGTGAGCAAAGGGAAAATTATGTTGTACAGATTTTCTAAAATAGTCCTGACTCCCTCTCAAGTCTTTTCAGAGATAGGGGTCTCACTATGGCACCTGGCCTGGCCTGGAACTCCTGGGTTCAAGCAGTCTTCCCAGCTCAGCTTCCTGAGTAGCTGAGATTACAGGTGCACACCACCATGCCTGGCTTCCTTAGGTCTCTTCAGGCTCTGTATTTACTTCCTTTCCCAACATGAACAATTAAATAAGTAATCTGGAAAACAAGATGTCTATAATCACTTAGTGGAGCTTATGACTGAGGCTTTTGATAAAAGCCAACTTTTTAACAAGAACAATCCTAGCCAGATATGTACTTTCTATTCCACATGTCTAATTTCATGTGCACATACAGGTTTATAAATATTAAGCTGATATTCATACTAAGAAAATTGGTATTTTTGTTTACTAGGCAAATACATTTCTTTTATATCAATTACAGAGAACCATTTGCTCATTTTACCTAATCAAAATAACTGCCAGCTAATATTTCCATGCAAATATCAAGAGAAAAACTTTTCTTCTCTGCGTATGTCATTTTCTTTCTAGGCACTGAAATGCCATGATTTTTCAACATACAAAAGTGAAGTCAGAGTAAGATTATGAGACATTATTAAAGTGCTATCATCTTACTACTCAACAGTGAAAGAAACCCAGAGTATCATATGTGTGTTTGATCTCCCTGTGCAATCTTCATGAAATATGGAGCTCTAGCCACAAGGCCAAGACACAGTTAATCAAATCCAAATGGGCATATTTTACAATCATATGGATATTACCTTGGAATACAATTTAATGAAATACAAAGACAAATATTTAATGGTCAATAGATAAGCTAGGGTGGAAATGAACTACAACTCTTATTTATGGAAAAAGGGAGTTTGAAGAATTATTAATCCCTTAAAATAAGATCATTTGTCACTATAAGTAAACGGTGAAATGAAGTGTGAAGTATTTGAAAGAGAAAATTGAGGAAAAAAAGTCCACATGACCCTGGAAGTTTTAAGGATACGCATTATAACCAATGCTTCTTTTGGAAATAGAATAGTATCTTACCTGCGAGAAGGCTGATGAGACCCCATCTGCTCGGCCATTGTAAATATAAATAGCACCTTGCAAGTCATCTTCTTGTGGAGCTCCGATAGCAACATCTATCCAAGAATTTAAGCAGTGGAAAAATAAATTCTTGATACAAAGAATGCAACTTCGAAAACTAACCTAATGAACCCTAATTCATATCACGTAAGAAAACTCTCTTTTATGAAAAATAACAGTCTTCCTCAGACAGAAAAAAATAAAATACGATCATCATCATATACAGGATTGTACACAATAGTTTGTACATGAAGAAAGCAGAGTGGAAGCATCTGAGAGGCAATCTAACAAAATGATTAGGGCATGGGCTCTACAGACAGATCACTGGGGTCTGATCCAAGCTCTGCCACTGGGCACTGCCATGCTAGGCTGGGCCCATTTCTTAATCTGTGTTTCAATTCTCTCACCTATATAATGGGATCATAATAAAAACCACTCTCAGCATAAAAGGATATAACTTATGTAAAGTGCTTAGAGCAGTGCCTTGCATGTAATAACTTCTCATAATCTATGAATATTTTGATCATAAGAATTTTTACTTTGGGAGTCCAGACTTACCTTATTTGCAAAATGACTTTTAACTTAATTCCTACTCCAATGAAAATGATTAAGGTATCTGTTAGAGATATCTGCACACACATACACACAGGATTTCAGAAAAAGGATTTGTTCTGTAAAATAATGATTATATCACCTTTCTGTATATAATTATGTCAGACTATGATACCAAGGGAAAAAAATGATCTGATCAACTAAGAAAACCTGAGTAAATGACATGGTTAAGTGCTATAAATATATAGCACAAAGGAGAAAAATAATATTCTACAGTTGCAAGAGCATTTCATTATTTTACCAAGTATTGTCTATTTATGCACATATTTATTTATATGCAATGGCTTTTTGTTACTTTAATGGAAACCTAAAGTAGTTTGTCTTCATGATATTACTTATTACCATCAAACTGAAAACCTTTTCATCAACAGTGGTAATTTTTGGCTACTATTTCAATGAAGATAAACATATCTTTGATGTATAACTCCATGCTAAACAATGTAAAATTGTAAAAATGCAAAAGCTTTTCTAGTTTCAGTTAAAAAGAAATGGTAAACACCTATATTTACTTTGTTTATACATACTAAGGCTAGCCTCTTTTGACTTGTATGAAGTTTTTCAAACTTTCATATGCAAACATACCCATTCATTTATTCATTCATTGGACAGCTAGTCAGCACCTATTATATTCCAGGCATTTGCCAGGAGCTGGCAAAACAGGGCAGTACCACAGAAAGAAACTCATTGTTTAGTGGGGAGGAATGGCAAGTAAGAATAGACTAATAACATAGCATATGAGGAGGAAGTGGTGGAAATTAGGGAAGGCTTTTCATAGAAGATGATGCCCAAGATAAGATTAGAGTATCCATAGGTCACAGCCAGGTGAAGAAAAGGGGAAATGCAATTTAGAGATAGGGAAAAGCCTGTGCAAGGGCAGGGAAGCAACAGGCAGCATGGCACATGTGAAGAATGGCAACTCGTTTGGAATAACTGGAGTCAGATTTGTGCAGAATATATACATGCAGGAACAGAGGAGCAAGAATTGGAAGGAAGAGAAAGAGAGGAGGAGGAGAAGAGGAAAAGAAGGAAAAGAAGGAGTGGAGAAAAGTATCTTATAGCCATTGAACGGAAGACAGCAATTTCTTTAATCAGGGCTGGGTTTATACTTCCACCACTGTGGTTAAAGCTGTAGAATTTGCTATACATTGATTCTTCTTAACACATGAAAAAAATAACAAGCCTTGTTCATGAAGTGGTTGATGTAATTCTTACAGTATCTGTTATTAGCAAGAGTGATCTAGATTAAGGCAAATATTTAGGAAAAACACTGATGAGCCTTTTCAGCCAAAATATTTAAAAGGTCCAAATAAATTTTTTTCCATACAGAGGACACTTCAATCTTTGGCTATCACATATATAGATTCAAACTCTTACTTCCTGGATTACACCTGGATCTGTTATATAATAAAGTTCTAGCTATCATTATTCAAATGAGAAAGATACATTTTGAAATATATAGAAATGTTTTCCAAGCCTATGCAACTTAATTTGGGACACAATATACAGAACACAGATATGTAACGATTGCTTTTACTTCTTATCTGAACATTTTCATTCTTTTAATATAAATCAAAATTATTAGTATTAGTGTCAGCCAACACTTATGCTTACAATGTAGGTACTGTGATATGGGCTTCATGCACATTTACCCAAGTAACTCTCACAACCGCTATATTAAATAAATACTCTGACTCCAACTTTACAGATGAGGAAACTGAGGTGCAGGGTATAACCTGCTCAAGGTGACAGAGCCAGGATGTTATGGAGCTGGGATTTAAACCCTGCAGCCTGGCTCCAGCGCCTTTGCTATTGCCATGCTCTATGAACTCATTAACAACAGAGGTCATACCCCCAAATTTCCCTTCCTAATACCGATTCCTGTTCTGTGTCAAAGAGGTTCTCTCTCTCTCTCTCTCTCTCTCTCTCTCTCTCTCACACACACACACACACACACACACACACACACACACACACACGAATACTATTCAGCCATTAAAATAAAAGGAAATCATGTATTCTGCAGCAACAGGGATAGAACTGGTGGGTGGTGTCATTATCTTAAGTGAAACAAGCCAGGCACAGAAAGTAAAATAACACATGTTCTTAACTCATAAATCAGTGCTTTAAAAATGTGTTCACATGGATGTATAAAGTAGAATGACAGACAATGAAGACTTAGAAAAGAAAGGGGTTGTGAGGGGTGGATGATGAAAAATTACTTAATGGGTAAAAATGTATGTTATTTGGATGATGGATACCCACAAGCTCTGACTTGATCACTATGTAATTGATACATGTAACAATATGGCACTTGTACTCTATAAACAAATAAAACAGAAGTGCTCACTTAATGATTTGATGATATATCAAAATTTCAGGCGCACACAAAGTAATAGTACAGTTGTAATTTACAATTGTAGAACTTATGGTTCTGCTCTAAAAATATTCAAATATATTGTCTAAAAGTCAGATAATAAGGCTCAAGGTGAAAACAGAAACTAAACCGATAAATAGCGGTCTTGTTAAGTCTATTTTACATATAAAGTAAAAAATGCTATCTGCTGTTGGTCATGTCAGGTATATTAGTCTGACCAATTTTTTCATGCTTTTGAGGAGTTTTAACTAAACTCTTGCCAAATCAATTGGTCATCTTTTTAGAAAATGGCTTGTGTTGCTTTTCTAAGGACACAGGAAATAGAGTCTGATTTTTTTTTTCCGTTTGAGAACAACTGAAAAGTGATATGACAAATGCCAAGATAACTTAGGTTTGCTACACAAAGTACCACAAAAATTTGCATAATAAAGACATTAAGTGTGATTTGCATCCAATATTGGAGTCTCTTTCTACATAATCCTACACTTCTTGCCATGAACACAAAGTATCTTTACCCATTCACCCCAGAAAAATAAAATAAGACAAGATGGGGCAAAGTAATAAAGAAACACATAAAGAAAAAGAACTTGTAAATTCCTGCTGTCTCATGCAGGCAGACATGGTGGAATAGGACACACTCACCCTGTTTCCACATCAGCAATGGTCTTGCTAATATCTAAAATATTGAAAATGCCTACTTATGGGCAAAATAGAAGATAAAATTAGAACTGGAGGACTGGGCGCGGTGACTCACGCCTGTAATCTCAGCACTTTGGGAGGCCAAGGCGGGCGGATCACAAGGTCAGGAGGTCGAGACTATTCTGGTTAACACAGTGCAACTCTGTCTCTACTAAAAACACAAAAAAATTAACCAGCAGGCATGGTGGCAGGCGCCTGTAGTCCCAGCTACTCGGGAGGCTGAGGCAGGAGAATGGCGTGAACCTGGAAGGCGGAGTTGCAGTGAGGCAAGATCACACCACTGCACTCGAGCCTGGGCGACAAGAGCAAGACTCTGGTTCAAAAAAAAAAAAAAAAAAAACAACTGGGCCAAGTAGAAAAAGATATATGGCATTATAAACACTCACTGAAGTGTCAATGTAGCCACTAAGTGTAAATATGCTGTGAATTATAAAAGGCATTATAAATAGCACAAAAATATGCAGAAATACTTTAAAAAATCATTTGCATAATAACTTCCAGATATAAAAGTATTACCTTTAGGAGTGGAGTGCTGAGGGCTTTTAGCGAAACAAGAGTTATGTGAAGCCCAGGGTCTCCTATACAAACTAAGAGACTGCACTGTCCCCTGAAAGTCCCCTCCGAAGTCTTCTTCCTAAGTCTCATTGACAGAATACTCTGTCTGTCCTTCACACCACTGGAAAATTACTTGGGCTTTTCCCAGGTACTAGAGTAATTCTAATAAGGGAATTTGCCTACTGCTCATGACAGTTTTACAGCTCTAACTATCACAATAATTCAAATTTGTCACTGACATTTTGATGCCACAAAAATAATTTCTATGTGTACATACATATATTTTCACATTCAAAAGGGTAAAATAGTGGTCTTCCTTAAATGTGCCAATTAAAACAAGACAGAAAATCATAAAGTGTTTTACTAAACAGTGATTTTGTGTTTTAAAAGAAAGAATTGGGTTGTCTATACAACACACAACATATCAAAATGCATAAACATGGTTTTATCTGCAGGTTTTTATTAGGTAGAACCCTTAAATTTGCCACTAAATAAGGCTTATGTTTTCAAGTATTACTTTTATTTTCTACTTGATTGCAGAACTATAAAAAAGGGTGCCACTATTTTCTTCATTTTCATTTATTATGGTACATATTCTGTACCTGATATGGTACATCTGACCCAAAATAAATGTTCAATAACTATCACAGAATTGCTGGTTACTTATGAGATGTAACATCAAACATAATAAAATTTTTTGTTTTTAATCAAATCAGACTTTTAATAAAAAGATAATAAAATAACAGTTTCTTACTGCTGTACATTAAAACTGCACACTTCTGAATGGAGAGATCAGTTATCAGTGAATTGCTTTTCTATGACACTGGATGGCTGCATAGGAGCAGCACTGACCTGAATTTATACAAACTCTCAAGGGATGTGAACTCAATGTGATAAGTGACGGCAGCAATGGCCAATACAGGAGTGCAAACCAGGTGTCCCGCCCCCTTTCCAGGAAGGGCATAAAACAAGACACGATCCCTCTTACAGCTCCAATTAAACAAAACAGCCACAACACCTTCCCTCACCCCTGTCCGGGATGAGGTTATTTGTGAAAATGAGCCAGTGCCCAACCTGGGGTTCTGGTAGGGTAAGGGAAGTAGGGGGAAGCTAGTGATGGGTGGGGTACAGAGAGGCTCCCCTCCATACATGTTTTATTAAAATATTATATGTAATCATAATAACCAAAAGTATACACACATATTTTTTCTCTCCTTTCAGTTTTAAATAGTAAACAAAAAATCCAGAACAGTAAGACTTGCATAACATAGTTACACTATTTTACGTTTAAGAAGGTTCCCTGGAAGCATGTATTCCATAACTGACTTTTTGTGTAGAATAACGCATTTTATATATTTAAAGTAGATTGTGGTATCTAGGTACAAGAAGACATTAAGAAGATGAGAATTTATAGTACCCCATCACTTTAATCTCTGAGAAAGCTGTAGCCTAAAATTACCATATACTAATTGCCAATGGTCTTATCAAGAAGACAATTATGAACCCTAAAAATAAGTATCAAATACTTATGTGCTGAACTCCAGGAAATTGCACACTCTCCTCTTAAACCTATTCATCATTTCATGCACAATTTTAACAGACTCAGTTACTTACCACTTAGAACTAGATTGATAAAAGCAAATTTTTAACAGAGAATGCTAGTAGATGCAGGGATTTCAACAACAGGACTGACATCCATGGTGATATGCACAGTTACCACACTACCATCTACTCAGTTAGTGAAAAACTTCAATATCAGTGGGTAAACAGCCACTGTCCCCAGGCTTCCCAGTGGCCTGCTGAGAATCTCTTCTCAAATTCCCCAGATCCTCCCATAACATGGCTATAGGGAACGCCTGGCAGAGCAGAGGGCTTCCAGAACCCTGCTCCAGCTCTGCAGCCAGCCTCTGTTGGGTTTGGTCAGTGTCTTTATTGTACTGATAGTTAAATACCATGGTCCAATGAGTCTATGATACACATTTCCTGCCCATATTTTATTATTTCTGAAATCAGGGTCTTCCTTAACATGGAAAAATGGTGGGCTTTAACAGCTTAATAGGCAGCTTTTAGGGACACATAAATAATAATGCAGTTTCTAATCAATGGTGCCTTAGAATCACTGAAATAAAGTATTTTGAATATCCATTATTAACAGTGGTAAAGATCAATGGGTGACAAACTGAGGAGAAGTCATACATAACACTAAAGAAAAGAAAAAACTTAGCATGCCACTCTGGATCCATTTTCTATAGGAAGGTAAACACCACAAAACTTTAATCATATTTTCTTCCAAAAACCATTTTAAAAGCAGAAATCAAGCACCAAATTGATAATTTTAATTACCTTCAAAGCCATCATTGTCAATGTCACCAAGATTAACTATAGATTCGCCAAATCTTGCAGCATATTTGTCACTTCCAACGAGGTTTGTTTCCATTTCATTCATTACTGCTCCCTAGATAGAAAGGGAGAGAAACGGTGTCATTATAACACTCCCTGACAACTTTACACAATTTACTGTTGTAATTGGATATGGATTTTTTCTAATGCGTCAAACAAGTTGGACAAACTACAGACTGAGCTTTAGTACACACATCTCAGTTCAATTCAATAAATATTTATTGAGTCTGTCAACACATAATAGTATGATTAGAGCTCAGAGGACATAAAAAATTGTCAAACTCATGATCTCTAGCTTTGAAAATCCAATAAATCATTTTGATAATTCAATTTAGCAAATATTTATTGAGCTTCTACTAAAGACAACACACTGTGCAAAGAGTGAAAAGGTGAAAGGGGGCAAGGAAGTGTGTGTATAAAACACATTCCCTTTCTTCAATAAGCCCACAGTTACAGGCAGGGCTTAGCCCAAGCATACAAATGACTGAGAAGCAGAAACTGCTTTACAATATCAAGAAGCAAAAATAAATAAATAAAAAAATCTAATTATAACAGAAGAGACTTCATAAAGGAGATGGCATGCCAGGTGGCTACTGAAGGATAAGCGTAATTTTGATACACAGAGAAAACCAGCAGCAAAACAAATTCCAAAGAATTTGGCTCTAATGAATGGCATGTATAATGAATGAGACAAAAATGTCAGATTGCAGTCTCATAGTGTAGCATCTTGATTGTCAAGGAAAATTTACTCTTAATTTAGGGAACAACAGTAAACACTGAAGGTTTCTGAGTTGAGGAGTGACATGACTGAAGTTGGTCTTTGGAACCAGCAGCAATGGAGCATAGATTAGTCAATGGATAACTAGGAAGGAGGAAGATGAGTTACTACAATAAGACATTCAATAATGTAATAATTAGCTGTTACAATCACAGCTATCAGTTCTCTTCGCAAACTTTGATCATGTCAGTCCTTTGTATTAAAAAGAGAAAAGGCCATATCCTTTCTTCTTCCCAAATCTACTTGGCACTCCTTAAGCATATACACGTTCTTTCCTTGTCAAGTGTCTTCATTTGTGAATTTTACAATAGAAAAATTCTGATTTTTGTCTTTCTCAAACACTACTTCCTCTGTAAAAGCTTCTTGAGCCAAAGGGAATCACTTCTTCCACTTTGTATGTACTTACAATGTGCCATGTACCACGTCGTAGTCAATTGTTTACTCCCATTGGTGGCTTTACAAGATCCTGAAGTCCTGGGGACAGCTCTATGATTATTACCTCTTTTTATAGTCCGGGTTACATTTCAGATACTCGCTAAATGTCATTTATTTTATTTTAAATGAACTAAGATGACTGGGAATCATCTTTATAATCACTGACACTGAAGCAGTGAATGATTGATTCAAAGAAGTCAGGGATAAAACAGCTTGGCTCCTGGGCAAATGTCTAAATTTAAAGAGCAGAAGGGTGAAAAGGCTCCAGGGAGAACAGACAAGGGACGGACTTAAGACAGTGCAATGGCTCTGAAGTTCTGGAAGGAGAGTTTCAATAGGAAGAGGTGATCACTATTCTTCAAGTATTCCCTAGTCACAGAGAGTGGTGACTGAGAGTTCACTGGAAAGCCCTGAGAGCTATTTTAGTACAAGTAGGTAGAAGCCAGAGTCACTCAAGTACCATTCTTTCTTGAGTTCATTCAAAAACAATTTCACCTACTTGTCTAGGACTCTTTCAATCCCTGATGAAACAGCGGTAAACAAGACACAATATCTCTCCACATGGCATCTATACTACAGAAGAACAGACAACAGCAAATCAAATCAATGTAAATAAATGCCACCTAGTGGTTAGCGCCATTTCAGAGAGTTGAGAAATTAGAGGTTAGATAGAACAAAGGAAGACCGTATCAGAGGATTTAAAAGCTGAAATCACTTATTAAATTAATTCAAGTGTTTAATAAGAGTAGTGCCTCGAGGTAGGCATGAGGGAAGAACAGGAGGGTAGCCAAGTGGGTAGAAGGGTTTATCTGTTTTTTTCTTAAGGAGATTAAGATTGCAATGGGGGAAAATGATTCTATGTTGCTTTACTTTAGGTATACATGTGGATGTTTAGTTGTAAAGAGGAAGATAAGAGAAAGCTGCAGCACGAGGATGTAGCCAGTACAAAGACCACTATTTTTGGAAATGGAAATGTGAAATCTACGGAAGAAAATTATCTAATATCACTATTAATGAGATTTAATGATCACTGTGTAGATAATTTGCTTTTACTATTAAATGTAGGTTAAATACAGTCTAGGAAATGCCAAAGCATAAATAACTTCCCTGCTCTGTATTTTAAACTTTGAGAATCTTCCATTTATAAGACTAGATGTTTTCTTTCTTAAATTATAGAGTTTAGTCTGATGCTTAATATAAGAACTTGCTAAATGCTCTGAAACCATTGACTGAACATAGTTACAAATACTTTCTTGAAACAGAGTCCACTTTGTTGAATCCTGACTGAAAAATGCTATGCCATTAGAAATGAACTGGTCTTCTCACAAGCCCACTCTTGTTTTCAAATCAAAGGAACAGGCCAAGAAGATCTCATTAAGACTCCATAAATTTTTTGTTTTGACCTAATGTCAAGAATCTAGGCTGGCAAGATAAGGCCAGAAAGTCTTTGAATTATCAAGTGGTCAGTTTCTACCACAATAATTTAAAATTGAATTATAGTCAGTAATTACCTATTTATACAATTAATATATCCACTGTGGAATAAACTGTGCCAATTTTATATTCTTATCAAGAGCATAATATATATGGAATTATGAAAATTAATGTTTTAACAAAACACATCTCGTTTCTAATTGTTTTCAAGAGATTGAAAATACTTAATTATTCATCTTCTAGTCCTAGTAATATTTTATAATTTATATAAGGACCTTAACCAGAACTATTAAGAAATCTATATTTTGAAGGAGGTATAAAAATTATTCTTTCAAATTGGATTAGTATCAACATAAAAACTGAAAGAAATTCAGCTCGAGTGAACAACACAAGCTGTGAACAGAGAACTCCCTACTATTTCATGATTGTTCTAGAATAAAATGGGATCCTTTCCCTCATCATCATATTCCATTTCATTTTTAGAGCATCAGTACAGTATTAGAATTTTAACTTTTGTCAATAAAAAAAAAACCTGAAAATAATCTCAGATCTCTGGAATAAGATCAATTTCAGTTTTGATCATAATTCCATAAATGGCTTCCAGTTGGGACACTCGGACATACCGAGCCAGAGTTGATGTACACAAACACTCTTCCTTCCTCTCTGATGGTGCTCTGCATGGGCGCTCCCACAAGCAGATCTGAGAAGCCATCTGCGTTAAGGTCCACAGCACAGACAGAAGCTCCAAAGTACGATCCAAGCTGTCCCAAAACAAACCAGATCCACTCATTGAGAAAAAAGCAGGGCTACTCGCAAAAGCCCACAGAGATACTAAAGGTGAAGACATATTACCTTTTTACCTTTCATTTCATGTAAGATATTTAGTTCTTTTTCATCAATGCTGAATATATATGCCTGTAATTGGGGAAATAATTAGAAAAGATTTTATGAATACCATATATTTTTTAAAACCCCACTCATTTCTGTTTGATCGAACATGAATTTTTACAACTTGCAGTTAATTGCTCAAATATAAAAATAAATCCTTTTAAGAGTGACACAAAAGGGTTTGGGATCCACTGTTACATTAATATGCCTTACTTGCAAAAGTATTTTCTCAGGAGGTATTTTACTGATCTTCTAGAGGGGGCACAGGAAGTGTTGTTCGCCTCACTTTTCAAAAGTAAGACTCAGAAAAGCTGAGTGACCAATGTTCACATAGCAACATAGCAAAAACTAAAACCAGAAATAATATTTCCTTCCTTCTAGTCTTACCACAAAATATATAGTTGCCTTAACTTCTTTTCAGCTGGGTAACTGTTCACCATATACTCCCTGGACATTTTTAGATAGTTCTATCTTATAATTTTCTTAAAGGAAACAAAGTCTCATTTGACTTTTGTAATTTTTCAGAAAGTGTTTTGCTAAATTTCTTCTAAAACCGTAACGTCTTTCACCAATTCCACTAAATGTAATAACTTGTTCATCATTTCTAATCTTTCTTTCCTTATGTATGCAGTTTCTCCTTTAATATCTTATTCATGCAATGTATTTGAACCTTTGTGAAGAAATAAATATAAAAATGTAATTCTTACTTTACCAATCTGCTCGTGTTGAGGAGCTCCTCCGACTACTTCAGTAGTATGCTGACTCCGAAAATGACCAGCTCCAACTGAATATCCTTTAAGGGAGAAAGTATGAGAGTCTTGGGTAAAGTACATCATATGCTAATATGGGTAAAATAGATCATAAGATTAAATGATACCCCATTCAAAATGACATTAAGCAGTTAAGAATATTTAGCATACAGATACTCAAAATCGGTCATTCATTATGTTTTACGCAATTTTGTTATGTTTTACAAAACTGCAGTCATATGGTTTGTATTTCCAAGTCCTAGAAATTGAAAATAGCATCTTTACATCTGGTGCAGTATAATCAGTTTCTAGGATTACAACAGACATATTTTAGAGTATATTAAATATAACATCTTAATTGGGAAATGAAAACTTTAAACCTTAAATAAAATCCTGCTAAAGTTCAGCTTTTTTGCCACCAAATCTTTCTTTTGTGATGACTTTTTGATGACAAAAGGTAATTTTATTTTATGTAATAAAAGGCATATCAAGTTATATTTCTTGAACTATTTCAAAGAATCCTTTAATCATAAACAAGAAAACATTGAATTGTAACAAATTCTTCTACTTGAAATTTCTTCTGTTTGAATGGAAAGAAAGAGTGCTTGTTTTATAATTATTTCTGAGTGTAAGATGCTCACATTTGACACATATAAAGTTTAAACAAACATGGATTTTCTGAAAATCTATAGGAAAAGCATTTGTTTTCTTGTAATGGACATTAATGCAAGAAAACTTTGCATTTCTGTTGAAATACAGATGATAAAGTATCCTACTATTGACTTATGAGATGATAGTGAGGAGGAGGAAGATGATAAAAATAGTTAAGCTCTGGGAAATATTCTAAGAACTTATGAGGTGAAGGTCAATGAGCCGTTTGTAGACCCATATGCTTCACGGAGCCCCTCATCTGGAATGTGGTGGACAGTACCACTGGCTTTCAGTTGGTCCTTAAGGAAACTATACTTACACAGATGTTTAAATGAGTTAATTCACGTAAAGTTCTCACAAAAAGTTCCTGAGATATGGGAGGCACTCAATAGAAACAACCTGTATAATTGGTTGACTACATAAAGATACAAACTTACTAGTGTTTCCTAAAGTGAACTACAAAGAGTAAACTAAACTAGAAGTTCTATTAAGAATTATATATTGATGATTTTAGGCACATGTGTAAATGTAAAATATTAAGTTAACTAAAGTTTCATAAATCCTATCCTTAAGAGACAGTTTCTGAACTGTCTAATTATTACTATAATTCTACTGGCCACTTACATCTTTGGAAAATATATTTTCCTTATTTATAATTATAGTACTAGTATTCGTAAGGCAGAGATCATTTAAGTTTGTCCATTTTTATAGTACCTAAATAACTTCCAAATTTTACTTGATTTTGTTTGTCTAAAAAAGCCTTGTATTTATTTGTAGTTATATTGTAGACAAAAAGAGAGCCAGTCCAATAAGATGATCCTGGGGCTCCCATCACAATTAAATCCTGTAAGAAAAAAAAAAATTATTATTTAAAGTTTAGGCTCACCACCCCAAACCTCCTCCCGATACACAATAGATAGTGAAGAGAACATATTTTTATAATAATAAATTCCAGAAGTAGGAATATTCTGTGAAGTTAAATCATACCAGGAAAAAAAAAAAAAAAAAAAAGCCAGAGAAGTTGGCTAATGGATTTCTACCTAAAAGTGAAATCTCAGAGAAGAAACTCTGAAATTCTCATTTAACGCATTTATCAGTGGATTTCAAAAGTTGAAAGGAGAACTACTGAACTCTAGGGTAAGCTTTTGGGAGACAGGCAATATGGTTCCTATGAAAGAAAATCATATGTGGGTAATTCATGTGTGCTAATTACGGAGATGATCATGTGTTGCCAAAGAATAAAAAGTGGACTTAATTTATTTCAATTTGCAAAGAACCACTGATTTTTCTAATAATGTTAGCTTAGGGGAGAAAAGTCCAATGGAATATGGGGCACATTTTGTTATACATAGGAATTTAGGAGAAGGAGAAGATTGGAATGAGCACGCCCTTGTCTGGTATAGTATGAAAACTCTCAGCAATTAAATCTCTTTAGCATATTTCTATATTCCTAAATAATCCTAAACTTTAAAAAAGTCGACTTAAACTGAAGAAAGCATTTTCTTTGTAAGCATTTTAAGCATTTTAATATAACTGTTAATATTTGCAGACACTGTCAACCCCAAACTTGATATAGCCTGATCTTCATGGACTCAAAAAAAAATTCCTGAATTCACAGTGTGTTTTTAAGAAAAACTGAGAGATTTGGGGTTGAGTACAACTGTGCCCTTTCATAGGTATCCTAGAAAGTTAAAAACAGAGTAAAAAATCTTGGGAATATTATCTATCTGATTTAAGGGGATATTAAGTTCTTACATTTCCCAGTTATAATAATTTTAATGAAAAATATAGACTAATATGCTTCCTTTGTCCCTCAACTAGAAATTTAAAATAACACACTTGGGTTATTTTCAATACCTAAGTTAACAAGATAATTAACTGTAGCTACTTTTTTCATTAAATTATTGAAGAAATATTCTTGACTATAGATTTTAGTTCATCTTATGTAGTATAGCCATCTATATATTGATATTTTATTGAAATATATGTGGAATTTTGAGTGGCAAAATTAAGTTGTAATACTCAAATTTAAGAGATAGGAAGATGTTGCACAGTTTTACTTTAAAACATATCAGTCTTCCAAATCATGAGAAGAATTAAGATTCTATATGTTAACATTTATAGCAGCTATTTTTTGAACAATTACCTTTGTGTAAAAACTAGATATTCCAGCTTGACATGACGCAAAATTTTCTCCAAATTTTTTCACATAATCTGAAATGAAATATTGAAACAACTCAGAATTATATCTTAAAATAAACATATAATCTCCATAATTTGTTTCTTAAATAAATTCTTACAGAAAGGTCCTTTAAGGTCTATAGTTTGTACTTTTAAAATAAAACCAGTAACCTTGATATAACTTAACAAATCCCTTCCATATTAATATTCAAAATATTCCTAAGAAATGGCAATTAAAATATCTCCCTCTGCTTCTTCTTCATAGGAAGCACACACAGCATATACTCAAAAAATTTTTGTCAAATAAGACAGAGGTAGGATTTATGATTTTGAGTCCATGTTTTCTTTTTACTGTATATATCTAAGGTGTGCAACATCACGTTTGACATACATATACATAGTGAAACAGTTACTACACTTAACATACATACCTCCTCACAGTCATTTTTTGTACATTGAGTGAAATCTACTCTCTTGGCAAACTTCCAGTGCACAATAATTAACTCCAGTCCTCATGCTGTACATTAGATCTCTAGACTTATTCATCCTACACAAATGCAGCTTTGTACACTTTCACCAACATCTCCCCATTCCTAACCCTCTCTCTTCTCACCTTCTTCTCTATGTATTTGACTTTTTTAGATTCCACAGATAAGTGAGATCATACAGTATTTGTCTTTCTGTGCCTAGCTTATTTCACTTAAAATAATGTCCTTCAGGGTCATCCATGTTGTCACAAAAGTCAGGATTTCCTTTTTTAAAGGCTGAATAATACTCCATTGTATATGTTTATGCATATATGTGTGTATACATGCATCTCACAACTCCTCATCCATTCAGTCATCTGTCAATGGACACTAAGGTTGTTTCTGTAACTTGGCTATTGTGAATGCTGCTGCAATGAACATAAAAGCACAGATCTCTTTATGTGGTACTGATTTCATTTCCTTTGGATATATACCCAGAAGAGGGATTGCTAGATCATATGGTAGTTTTATTTTTAATTTGAGTAACTTCTCTACTGTTTTCTATAATGGCTGTACTAATTTACATTCCCACCAACAGTGTGCAAGGGTTCCCTTTTCTCCACATCTTCGCCAACACTTATCTCTTACCTTTTTCATAATGACAGTTACAATAGGTGTGAAGTGATACTTTATCATGGCTTGTAATTTGCATTTCCTTGATGATAGGTAATGCTGAGCACCTCTTCATCTACCTATTGGCCATTTTGATGCCTTGTTTGGAAAGAAAGTCATTTGTTCTCTTGACTATTTTTTAATCAGGCTATTTGGACTTTTGCTATCGAGTTGGTGAGATCCTTATATATTTTAAATATTAACCCTTTCTCAGAATTATGCAAATATTATCTCTCATTCTACAGACTGTCTCTTCACTCTGTTGATTGTCTCCTTTGCTATACAGGAGCTTTCTAATGTAGTCTCATTTATTTTTGCTTTTGTTGTCTGAGTTTTTGGTGTAATTTCCAAAAACTCATTGTCTAATGTCAAGTAGCTTTTCTCTTATGTTTTCCACTAGAAGTTTTATGGTTTCAGGTATTATGTTTAAGTCTTTAACCCATTTTAGTTGACTTTGGTATATTTGCTAAGATAAGGGTTCAATTTCATTCTTTTGCATGCGGATAGCCAATTTTCCCAAAGGCATTAAAAAAAAAACCAACAACTTTCAGGTTCAGGGTTCATGTACAAGTTTGTTGCATAAATTGCGTGTTGCGGGGGTTTGGTGTACAGATTATTTCCCCATGCAGGTAATAAGCATAGTACCCGATGGGTAGTTTTTTGGTCCTCTCCCTCCTCCCATCCTCTACCATCAGGTAGGCCCCAGTGTTTGTGCCTACTTTGTGTCCCTTGTGTCCATATGTACTCAATGTTTAGCTCCCACTTATAAGTGAGAACATGTGGTATTTGGTTTCTGTTTCTGTGTTACTTCGCTTAGGTGATTGACCTCCAGCCCCATCTAAGTTGCTGCAAAGGACATAATCTCATTATGCTTTATGGCTGTGTAGTATTCTACAGTGTGTATGTATCACATTTTCTTTATCCAATCTGACATTGACAGGCATTTAGGTTGATTCCATGTCTTTGCTATTGCTAATACCATTTATTGAAGACAGTATCCTTTCTTAGATTTTGCCCAACTGAAAATATAGACTGAATCAAGATCTGCATGGACATAAAGGTCTCTTATTACAAAACCCCACGAATGAATGCTTTTGGAACTTACTAAGGGGGCAAAGCTTTGCTTCTTCCAAAAAACTGATATAAGTAAACTTCTATGAAAATAAGAATTGGAACCACAGCTTCCTTTTGGCTTTGCTAAGCAGAAAACTTAAATAAATTGGTAAGTCATTTATAATGACCACTTCTAGTCAGGAGTTTTCATCCCTTTTAAAAATATATATCTTACATGATCCTGTATTTTACAATTGTAGATGTGTTAGGTTTATGGCATCTTGAGATTTTTGCAGTATGTGGCTAGGTATATCTGAGAAAAACTAAAAACTCTACTATGAAAATGTTTTAAAGATAAACTGAAAACTATTAGGAAAAAGAAGATAGCAAACAATCAGAAACCAAGACTGAGTTTTATTGCAACTGAGACTCAATGTTCACTTTTTTATCTTTTGGGTATCCAAAGGCAAAATAGGAATATATGTAATATAAGCTGCTCTGTGATGTCACATTCCAGGGAAGAAAGACCCACATCTTATTAGCATCAATAATTGAACTCAAATATCTGGCCAAAGTTTTGCCAACCAATACAATTTTTCTTTGGGTGCTGAGGGATTTGAGAGTGAGGGTGGTTAGAAAATTAGAAATTTGCATTCATATGTTTCTTAGCTTCCTAAAGACACGTTGTTGGATTTTAGTTTTGCTGCAGATATCATCTGACATGCTCTGTTGACATTCACCCCAATTCTGCTCACTTCTGTTATGTCCTAGCTCTGTACTTGCTGATGCTACCTATAGCATAGAGTTACCATGAGAAAAATGTTTCAAACTCAAGACACCAATCTCTTGCTGCTTAAAGGAAAACATGTGAATTAGAAAAAGAGATAGTGAGTGTGAACGAAGGATTTGCTTACACTGATTATTCTTCCTGATTACTCCTGGAAGCTAAAGGTAACAGGAAACCTAAAGTCTTTCTTATTAATCAGACTTCCAATATAATTTCACAATTTAAATGTCCTTTATTTGCTGGGTACTAGTCTCACTCACACCAAATTGAAAGTAAATTTAATGCAAAAGTGGGTAGTTACCAGCTAGATTTCAGAGTTATTCAAATTGTAGAATTTTTATAGCAAAGTACATTTATGGAAAAATAATGCTATTGCAATTAGCTAAAGAAAGAAACTGAGTAGTTAAAAAGAACATAATTACTCAGAAGATCTCCCTCTCTTCTGAACATCTAAACTTGAACATACATTTAAAACACTAAGAGATATTCACTTACTTATCTTTATCTAATTAGTATCAAAATAATGCCTTACCTTGATAACACGGAGCTATTCTTTTACTCAGTTCTGTTCGTAAATCAGGGGGCATTCCATAGCAACCACCAGTGGGGAGCTTATTTTCATTCTTTATGTAAAATATATTTTTCCATCTATGCCCACAAGTCTGAATAAAATAAAAGTAGACCAAATGATGTGAAAGCTCTACCCAGGATAGCTGATTTCACGATGGATCAGTGGACCAGTTCCAATACCTACCACGATGGATCCATTTTCTCCTGGCTGTCTGGAAAGTGTGACCCCCAACCACTGATTGTCTCTCTCTTCCAAACAAGTCTTTCCACAAGGTTCTCCATTAGGGCTACCTATAGCATTTGAAAATAATTTTATCATCAGTTGTATTGAAAACACTCTACAAAAGCAGAGAAAACTGTGCAATCATCCCCAGTATTTTTCCATTAACTACTTCTCTATCTTATATTCAGGGCACAATGTGAGGATAAATGTGAATTACTCTGTGCCAACGTAATTATTCTCTAATACAAGGTGACTTTTGTTGTAGAAATGACCTCCGACTGGTAGCACCATGAAGAGATAGACTCGATCATATAAGAGATAGCTAACAGGACTAGGAGTGGGAAAGCCACTTAAAGCTAATACCAGGTTGTGCAACTACAACTGCTGTGTCTAACGTTGGGAAAAGATTTAGCCATTTATCTAACAATGTAAGCAATATTATCAGAGCACTGTAAAAAATGTTTCTTCTACAGAGATATTAAGAACAGAAAGACTATAAAACATTCTCAGCAATTAAGGTACAATTAATTTATTGGAGCTGGAAGGTGATGATTAAGCATGCAGAAAGTGGAACACAGAATTAGCATGGCAATAAAGCCTTGCGTTTATAAGAAACTGCCCTATGTTTACATTTATTGGAATATGACTCATGTTTTCAACAGAGATAAAGTGATTTGGAAAACCAGATTATCTCAGTAGTAAATAAAAAACTTCAATAGACACTTTGGCAAATGCATGAACAGCCAAACATAAATAAAATACTCATGTACTAGATAGTGCTTCTATACTACATAAGAAGTGGTCTTCACAGTGATCATTTTTTTGTTAGCAAAAATTCTTTATGTTATAGCTGGGTTCCTATTAAAATCCTATGTTAAGTAATTTCAAATAAGTTACTTTGGGGGAGAGTAAGATGCAGTGTCCTAAGATTCTTTTTGCTGTCTCTATTTTCACCCTCTTCAGTTGGCATATGAAAATTTTATTGCATCTGTTCTTAATTCCTGGCAGTTAAATACATTAGCATCAATTTGATTGGATAAGGCTGTGGAACTTGGGTTTGTTAATTTTGAACACTGGTCACTAGGTACCAAGTTTTCATGAATTTATGGTGACCATTCTCTCTATATCATTGGCACTTTGTCTCCTCCTATAATGTTGACCCCTAAATGTAGGTTCCTGGGCAAACTCAGAACCCTTACAGAGATAGACTAATATTTTTACTTATTTTTTGGTACCAATGGGGGTCTCACTATGTTACCCATGCTGGTCTTGAACTCTTGCCTCAAGTGATCCTCTTGCTTTGACCTCCCAAAGTGCTGGGATTACCAGCATAAGCCACCATGCCTGGTAAGGCTAATATGTGAGAAGTGAAATTATTTGCACTAAGTCTTCTGGGTAGGAGAGATTTTGTTTAAGGAGTGTGGGAAGATGTTTGTTTATACTTTTGTTTTCCAAAATGTCATTGAGGAAAAACAAAACCTTTAATCACAACTGAAGTGAAGAAAATGTTTGAGCTCCTCCTCCAGAGATTCTGCTTCAGCAGGTCCAAGTGAGGCCCTGATTACCCTAGGTCAGCGGTTCCCAATCTTTTTGGCACCGAGGACTGGTTTCATGGAAGACAATTTTTCCATGAGCAGTGGTGAGGGTTGGAATGAAACTGTTCCACCTCAGATCATCTGGCATTAGATTCTCCCAAGGAAAGCACAACCTAGATCCCATGCCTGCGCAGTTCACAACAGGGTCTGCACTCCTACCAGAATCTAATGCCACCACTGATCATCTGACAGAGGCAAAGCTCAGGCAGCAATGCTCACTGGTCCACCACTCACTTCCTGCTATGCAGCCCAGTTCCTACCAGGCCACGGGCCAGTACCCATCCACAGCCCAGGGACTGGAGATCCCTGCCCTAAGTGGTTCTCATGGTCAGGAACACTGTTACTGTGAAATGCAGAGAATGTTTTTCTGGACAGCATACACATAGAATAATGACAACTCCCACTAACTGGTAATGGCTTCCTGGAGAACTAGACTGAAGGGAGGAGGACTAAGACTAGGTCTGGACAAAGAATGCTAGGGCTGAATGGCAATGGTTGCTATTAGATTTGGAAAGGAGCCTTGCTGTGGTTCAAACCTTGATAAAGAATGGTCCAGGTGGACACATAAAGTCTCCGTGTTAAATTGAGAAAGCAAGGGATGAAGACAGAAATGACAGGAAAAGAGAAGGAGAAAACAGGGAAGATGGTAGGAGGGAAAAAAAATTGTGTGTGGGAGATAAGTAAGGTCTAAAACAGGAAGTTGTTATTGTGGCTACCTGATGCCAAACCAACAGAATTTAAAGTAAAACAGAATGACAAATAAGGCATTTTCATTTTCATTATAATACAATTTTCAGTTTTCATTAAAATAGATTTTTTACTGTCAAAAATAGATAATAAATGGTAGATTCAGTCTACACGAAGTTCCTGTTATTTACTACAAGCCACGTTAATAAATACCCTCTGAAAATACTAAAGTTTTTGTGAAGTTATAGTCAACACTCAGTTAAGACAATTGAGCAAGAGGAAAATCAAGGACAGGAGAGGATGGGGCTCACAAAAAACATGGCATGTTTAATAGACACTTTCATTACGATTACATCCAATATTTAGAAACAAATCTATTATTCTAGACAAAGCCACCCAGAAGATTAAAAACAGACAATAGTTTCGCACCACAAAATACCATTGAAATAGCTTGATGGAAATGGCCAAAAAGTTATGTGCAAAATAGTGTATTGTTATCTGTTTCTTAGCTGAACTGTTTTGTAAATTTCTAAGTGAAGACTAGACAAACTCTTGCATTATGAACTGTTATCTGTTTAATATTCTGCATTGCCTCCTCCTCGTTTTAGTTTTAGCTCCATCAGGTGGCATCACAATGTCATCACTGCCCAGGCTCACACTGAGGTTTACACACATCACAAACTACTCACTTTCCCACTTACTAACATCACTTCCCTGAAACTTCTTTCTCTCCATGTGAGTGCCTCTCAGCTCTCTGGGAAAACAGCCACTAAATCATTAGGCTATTTTAAGATGTGTCCCATGTAGTCTCACCAAAGTCCGGGGACTTTATTTCCACTGTGGCTCATGCCCTTCCCTTCTCTTTACTGTAGATTAAAAATAATGATTCTTAGAAACAGGAGAACAAATAGTCCTCCAGAAGCCACAAGAAAGAGATGTTTACCTAAGAACAAATGTGGGAAGAGCTTTCCCAGGAAGCCAGTGATGTGGTTCATTCACCCGTGAGCAGAAGAGTTTTCAAATAGAAAAACATATGGCAGGTTTGTAAGTGGGAAGTTGGTGGGGTGGGGGTCAAAATGCCACTAGATGTAATTTCGTATCTGTTACAATGTGGTTCCAAATAATAATTGCCTTCTAATATATAGATAAAATTTCTGATTCATTAGTTTTCAAATATCTCTTATACAGTTGTTAGTTAATCCACTCTTAGATACTGACAGATGACTCTCAACATCAGTACTCAAGGGTTCTCAGACACACAGGATACGATCACTCAGAGGAAATTATGGTAAAATTGATTAATATCCTGTAGGAAGAAGTATTTTCATTTTTGTTAGGGTTAACGACATTTATTGATTTACAATGTTTCTGGCCTACTTCCAAGGCTTAGTAAATAGTGACCTCATTCATCTTGCCCAGGACTGTATCTTTGTCATAATCCCACCCCCGACAAACAGCCCAGAAATGGGTGCTGAAATGGAAAGGTCAGTAAATGAAAAACAATTCAAAGCTTCTATTATGGTTTGATTAGGCATCTTCTATTTGTTTGATATATATCTTAATTCAAAACATGTGTAAAAAGAATGAATGCACAGCCAGAAAGAAAGTTCATGAAAATAGTCATAAAACAATGATTCTTTCACAGAAGAAAAACCAACCTTAATAAGTGAGCAAATACATATACTACATTTGGATATGTTTCCCCTTTTCACTTATTAACACTGCTTTTACCATAGAGGCAGCCCCCAACAGCAATGATAATACTGAGGTAACTTTCAAGTACTGGTTACAGGCTAGAATCTGTTCAGAAAACATCCTGTAATTCCCCCTAGTGTTCTGGGTTTTTTCTTAATTTCTGGGACTTTTTCTCTTTTTATTTCTTAGAGAGTGAGGATCTCACTCTGTCACCTAGGTTACAGTGCAGTGGCATGATCATAGCTCACTACAGCCTCAAACTCCGGGGCTCTTGTAATCCTCCCACTTCAGCCTCCTGTGCAGCTGAGGATATAGGTGCCCGCCACCATGCCCAGCTTTTTTCTTTTGTTGTGCCCGCAGAATCTTAGCAGAAGAGGTAAGACCTTCACATGATCAGCTTGTGATCATGGCCTTCTCCAAAGCTTTTCTCCCT
Source organism: Rhinopithecus bieti (assembly GCF_001698545.2). Lineage (NCBI taxonomy): Eukaryota > Metazoa > Chordata > Mammalia > Primates > Cercopithecidae > Rhinopithecus > Rhinopithecus bieti. The sequence continues at coordinate 4,160,236 of NW_016804262.1, forward strand.
TAACCTGTGTGATCCTGAGTCCACTCCTTTCCCACTCAGTACTCAGCCTTGGCTGGACATTAGAATCAATGGAAGGGAGTTTGAAACCAGTACCTCCACCTGGGCCCCACTCTTAGAGGCTCAGACTTGACGTCTCTGGGCTAAGAACCAGACATAAGAATTTTTTCGAAGCCCCCCAGGTAGTTGTAGCATATGAATGGGCTTGTGAACAATTGCTCTACAATGTAGCTCAGGGGTTCCCATATTTTGTCTTCCCTGGGTCATACTGGAAGAAGAATTGTTTTTGGCCATACACAAGGTACACTAACACTAATGATAACTGATGAGCTAAAAAAAAATTATGAGAAAAATCTCCTATTTTAAGGAAGTTTGTGGATTTGTATTGGGCCACATTCAAAGCCATCCTGGACGACATGGACATTGATGTATTAACAGATGGTTATGCCTTTTCTTGTATTATATTATTTAAAAACCTACTGTTTTAAAATAAAAGTAATATCTTTTGTTCCCCTTGTGTTTAGTTACCTATTGAAATAGCAAATGTTAAGGAAATTGTCTTTGGGTAGAAATACAATATTTCTAATTTGGTCAAAAAGGACGATTATTAGAACTGCCATGAAAGCTAATTCTCATCAATTTCTCTGACAGAACACCATAAATAACCTCAGATTATCTTTATATTTTATCCAAATGTCATGCTGAAGTGATTTATAATCTGGTTTTCAATTCAGTTCATACGTTACTCATCTAAACTCTTAGTAAATCAAATCAGCTCCATAATTGAAAAAGTACTTTACATGGTTTAACATAAAAGAGGTGAGCAGAAATTAACATGTGATAATTTTCCCTGCTTTTAAACAACTAGAATGACTAATTCTTTGCACAGTTGAATGGATTTTTCCACTAGATATTTAAAAAACAAAGCCACATTAAAAACCATCTCCTTTTAAGCCTATCTTTCTCTTTCCTATTTTGTTTTTTAACTTGGGAAAGCAAATGTAAAAATGCATGCTTACTACTTCAGTTTCTTTCTTCCTACTGATGTGTATCAGCATATATAAATGTGTATAGAAATGCAAATAAACAGCAATTTTCATCAAAGAAAAAGTTAGGTACATTCTTTACTCCTCCCCCTTTGTTATTCATATCACCAGTTTTAGTGTCATTGCTCCAAGTGTGACAGGGACTACAGGAGATTAGATATTTGACCTTTTATGTCACCTCCATAAGGGCAGATTGACTTTTGTTGACAGCAGCATTCCCACAGCTCAAGATAGTACCTTACATGCAGTAGGCAGGAACTTAATATGTATGAGGGAGGGAATTTTGAACTACATTATATCACCACAAAAAAACCCTTTAACTAGAATATACTACTGCATAATTATCACCAGACTTTCAGGGATCTAAGCTTTGGAGAGGTCTTTTCTCTTTACTATGATTGTTCCCTACTTCTCCTTCCAAAATATTATTTTCTTCAATTTTAAGACAGTAACAGATGGTCTGAAAGGAAACAGTCTCTGAGTTTGAAGATCTTTACAAAGGATAATTTGTGAGTGGGATAACTTAAGACAGAATCAGCTGGGGTCCACAGAAGATGCCTATCTCAGAGGGTTTCTGCAAAGACTGTGGAGTAAATGAGATATGTGTGACGTGTTTGGATGACAGCCCGGCAGAGAAAACATGCAAATGTTAGTTGCTATTGACATCATTATATTAAAGATTAATGTCAGCATATTAAGCTGCACATGCATTGCAGCATACAACCTGGCTCGTAAAATATATGTGGCATATCATTATTGGGGAAATGGAATCATACACATTAACTCATTTTACACCCACAGTAGTAGCAGAGGATGACTGTATTATTAATTCTATTCTACAGAAGAGAAAATTCAGCCTTAAAGGAATCAAATAACTTGCCCAAATCCGTAAGTGGAAAGATTAGAATAAAAAATATCTTTGATCTCTAAGTTATTTCACCCTATAGCATAGAACAATAGAACCCTAGAAATATTTCAGACATATGAATTAACTGAAATCTATTCCCCTTTCTGAAGCTTTTAGCTGAAAATATATAAAATATAGTAAATCTGCCTACAGACTGTACAATCAACTTTCACTTGTTCAAGAAAAAGGTCACTTACTTGTTCCCTATCTTGCCCTGCTTTTTTCCTCCCTTTAGAATGGTTCTCAGTATTTTGGCTTTCCACTAAAGAAAGAAGGACCAGGGAAAAGGTCAGACTCTAAGGTCTTCTTTCTATACAACTTTTGACAGTGGAAGTGAAATACTTTGTGGCTGGGAAAGCCTGGGACTTTCAAATGCAAGTAAATGTCTGCGTCACTGTACTGTGACTTCCCCACCAATTCAGACATTTGACTGGGGCTCTCAGTCTGACTTTCTGGCTACTAAGACAGCATACATACTTACCTGATCTTTCAAAACTCATGATGTGATGTGAAGTTTCAGAAAAGGAGTAAAAGCCCTTACCTTCCACCAACTGCCTTTTTTTTTTAAAGCTGAAGCTCTATTCCATTGTAAGACAAATCCTATACATTTCAAACTGTTCCACTCTAAAGTTTTTCTTAAATAAAAAAATCCTGAAACATGAATGACCCTTGTTCCAATTCCATGTTTTATAAAGAGTCATTCATTCAAGATAATTTCTATAAAAGCAGTAAAGTATATAATCCCTTCACTCACATAAATTCAGATTAGGAAAAATATGGGATTAAAAGTGAGAAAATCAATTCAAATATGACAACATGACAAAATTTACCATTGCAGGGCTATGAGGATGACAGAAAATTTATGCTTGTGTATGCAAGAATGCCTGGCACCTAGTAGGTGGTCAATAAATAAACGATAAATGCCTCTGCTCCTCAGGGTACGTACATTATGGTGCTTTAAACTGAGCCAGCAGAGGGCGCTCACAGTGCTGCAAGAATTGATCAGCAGTCTTCAGCTTTTTAATTCAAATGGCCCCTTAGTTTTCCCTTTTTAAGTCCTAATACTTACTAAATCCATTAATACTAATCCATATAGTATTAGACTATATTAAACTATGTACTCTTTTCACACATCTAGTTACACCTGGTGGCAATGTTTCTAAAAGATAATGATGTTCATGAATTCTACCATAATAAAAATAATTTTGGGTAATGAAAAGTAAAATATCCAAGTTTTAGAGGTGATAAAGGACATAAAAGTATTAAACTTCTAGAACTCTTTTCCTCCAGCTAGCCTAGTGCTAGGGAAATTAAGAGTCAAAAGAGCAAAAATCAAAGTTAGAACACCAAAGTTAGTTTTTTTTTATGTGTTTAAATGTCATATTTTCATATTATCTAAACAAAACCTGACAATAGCCAATAATCATGCTCAATTTATGTGAGAAACAGTTTATATAATTGTAGGCCTGAAAAAGCCAGTTATTTCAGCTCTCTCTCTCTCTTTTTTTTTTTTTATCTTATTCTATTTAGAAAGAGTTCAAGAGGTAAATGTCCCCACAGAGTAGTGCCAAGCTTTATGGTTGTAATTTTATAAATCTGGGCTGATCCTGAGTCATCATGAGGCCTCAGAACTCTATACAACTAGGTCACTTGTGGGTTTGATTTTAGGTTTGGGGTCTCTGCCAGGGACCTTGTTCTCAAACTTCTTCAAAATCCCACAGAAAATGTACACAAGTCTTTTTAATAACTGAAGTCAAAAATGTGCCCCAGCTGATATATCTTGTAAACATAATTTAAACAGGGAAAGTTACTCTCTAATTACTAATACTTATTGCATGCTTACTACATACCAGTTTTAATACATGCAAAGACATGTATTAACTCACTTTTCATAACATCCCTATGAAGCAGATTATCAGCCCAATTTTATGGATGAGGAAGCCAAAACAAGGGATGACTAAGCACTTGCCCAAGGTCACACCACTTGTAAATGGGGAAGGGAAAGGATTAAAACTCACACTATCAACCACCATCCGATGTTAACAGACAATTAATTGTTAGTACTTTTCCATTATTTTCAAATATGGACATTTTGAATAATCCTATACTATTCTGAAACAACCTATTAAAAGAACATATTTCAACCTCTAACATTAGAAAACAAGAAAAGAAAATTCTGAACCTCCATGGTTTTCAATTAATCTCTTGGATTTAAAAATTCATTTGAAAAAACACACTAATGTGTGGATGCCACTTTGTATATCTTTGAAACAAGAAAATACAAAAATGTAAGCAGAAAATACTCCAGGGAAATCTGCTTGGTGGTCAGTATTAAAGTTCTATGTTTGCTTTTGGAATTCACAGGGTAGGATGGCTGAAAAAAAAAAAAAAAAAAAAAAGACAGCAACGAAAGAATTAAAGGAGGTCAGGAAGATAGGAAGGCTTAAAAATATATTAGAGAAAAAACAGTGAGGAATGTATCATATTATCCCAACCAATGGAGGATCAGAATGAGATGAAGAGTTACAGATATCAAAGGACGTTTCTCTGGGCAGAGTTTAAAGGATAAAATAAGAGGTTATATTGACAATGACTGGCAGACAAAACGATAATAGTCTATTGACTTCTAGAAAACTTTCACAAGAAAACAGACTGGTATTGTGGTGAGGTAGACTTCGAAGGGATTCATAAACAGATGGTACACATTGACCAGCATTTTCTATACAGGGCATAATGTCAAAAGAACATGTCTAATCCACTGCACACAAGAAGTCCCATAAAAGGGGTTTTTAAAACTAAGTCTACAATCTTACTATTTTCTGAACATTTTTGTGAATTATAGTATTTTATGTAGTTTATATAAAAAAGATTTTCTATGATTTTTTAAATTTCTCAGAGGTAAACTGAGAACAAGCACACGGCATTACTGAGCCCAGACCTGTCACCTGTACGTCCACTTCCATATTCTAATTTGATGTTTCCAGCTAATCTTAAAATTAAAAATCCCTGCTTTTAAAGACAGTCATTTTCAAGCTCCTATTTCAAGAGTAGGTGTTACTGTTTGAACTACCTGATATGAGCCTTTGGAACCCAAAGTGGACTTAGACACTTTGGAGTAAGGCTGAAATGTGCAGCAAATCCCAGGGGATTTTGCCCAAATATAAAAAACATGAAAATTATTTCATGTTTATTGAGTCCTTACATGTGCTCTTCAGAAACAGAACTGCGTCCACTACTCAGATTTCACTCCTCCAGGAAGGCTTCTCCCATTCATTTCTTCTCATCACTGTGTGCCTGTCTATTGTCATGCTTATTACATTATCTCATAATTATCCATTTACCTGTCTCTCCCTTCATCTCAACTGAGTTATTCGAGGGCTTCAACCATGTCTTATTCAACTGTGTATATCCAATACATAAGTAATAAAATGTATTAAGGAAGGAAGAACCCAGTTAAAAGTTATTGATGCTTGCTATCATCTCACTTCTCAACCCTCTGCAGTGGATTCACCATTAAAGCTTGTGTTACCAATGTTACTAATGAACGAATTCTCTCTATATCTAATGAGACCTCACAGTTTCTCACCCTGGTTGATGTCTTGGCAACTTTTACTACTGCCAACCACTCACCTCTTCTCAAAACAGTCTCTTCCTTTAATCAGATTAATGTCACATTGACCTGATTTTTCTTGCTACCTCCTTGGCTTCACCCTCTTGTCCCCTCCCCCCCCGCCCGGTTTCTTTTCTTTTCCAGCAGTTCTCAAGCATGGATGAATACTGGAATCATCTGGGGACCTCTGGAAACTACTGGTGCCCTATAGACTTACCCCAGAGATTTTATTAGTTTGAGGTGGGCCACCAGAACTGTTAAAGCGCTGTATGAGAATTTAAGTTGCAGCCAGACTTGAGCAGCACTATTCTAGCCACTTCTCAAACTGTAGGAATCCTTAGAAATTTGCCATTGGCCATTTGATCTACTTACCCTAGAGAGACGATAATCAAAGCCTTGGAGGTGAATGGTGTTATGTCAATTACTCTTACCTCTGGTTTGCTAGTACAGACCTCTCTACTGTCTACCACACCCATACATGGAACTGATCACTAGATATTTACTTCTATATCTCACAGGAATCTCAAGCCAATGAAACTCATCATTTTGCCAGAAAACCTGCTGGTCTTCCCTCTTTCAGTACATTGCACCATCAACCATGTCACAGCCCAAGTTAGAAACTTCAGTAACATCTTTGGAACCTTCTCACTCAACTCTTGCATTCAGTAATTACCAAGTGCTATCTACTAAACATCCTCAGAATCTCCATGTTCTTCTCCATTGTCACTGCCAGTGTCTTTGTACAGACACTTGTCATCTGTAGTCTAAATTATAACAAAGTCTTCCTACACCTGTCTGCCTTCAGTCTTGACCCAGTTACTCCAAAGCGTTCACCAACCTGCAACCAGAGAATATGTCAAACACACAAATCTGATCACGTCACTCCCCAGTTTTAAATATCCTAGGGTAAATTCACACTTAGAGTTGTATCAAAAGTAATCCCTGCCTGCCTTTCTAACCCACAGTTTAGTTCACACTCCGTAGTGCAACTGTACACATTTTTTAGTTCTTCAAAAGCATCGTGCTCTCAAAGACTTCCGGGTCTTTATACACACTGTTTGCTCTTTCTGGTAAATTTTCCATAGCCTCTTCTTCTGGCTAACTTCTGGTTATTTTCAGTTCCCCACTTGAACACCAATTCCTCAGGAATGCATCCTTTTATTGTCTTACCTAGATTAAATCTCACCATACTTTCCCATAATAACTTATCTTATAAACTTTAAAGCCCTTGCGACAAGGAGTATGTTTCTTCTGTAGGCCCAGGTTCTGGCCCTTAGGCATCCCTCAATGAACACCGGAATGGATAAATCACCCATGTGTGCAATGGATTTCCACATCTGTCCCTAGAACCGTTGCCAAGGGCATCTATTTTCAAGTCATTGGGTATATCACTTGGTGACCAAGTAAACTTAGGGCAAAAACTAACGTGCATTTAGAAAGTCTCATCTCTCAAATCAGGTGGAAACCTCATCCTTTTGGAGATAAAGTTTGGGAAACTGCTGGAAATAAGGAAACTTCTGTCCAGTAACCTGAAAGTTTATTAATGAAGCTCTCCGTCTTGATTTTCTACACAATTGTATAACAGCCTTCATTCAGGATGATTTTTCAAAATGACCAATCTGCAATCTCAGCTTCATAAGATACAATTTAAAGCACATTGCAAATGAAAAAATAAAAAGTTATCAAGAAAAAACATATTTGAAGTTTCAACAGTGAGATATTTGCTATTTAATGTTAAGCTAATAACTCCTATGAATCAAGTAGAAGTGAGGATTAGGTAATCATTAGTTTAATAATGCAATGCTAATTAAATTCTTTCAAATAGGTTATATAATATGAACCAGGAGGCTGGCTAAGGTAATAAAATTTCCAGAAAGAAATCTAAATATGGGTAATGGTGACTAACTTGAGATGGGTCTTTTCTGGAAGAAAGAGAGGCACAGGCAGGCAGCTTGAAGGCCCAGTAACTATAGAACACTTAGTTTGGAAAAGAAAGTGAAAGTTCTACTCATTTATGCATAAATACCAGGAAAGTATCTCCTAAAAAGTTAGTGTTATTTTACAGAGGGAACTTAATGTTTCTCTACAGCAGTGCCGTCCAATAGAAATATAATACAAGTCCATTGGAAATTTTAAATTTTATAGTAGTCACATTAAAAAAGTAAAAATAAAATTTTATTTTATCTGATATTTTATTTAGCCTAATAAATCCAAATTATGTAATCAATAATTTTAAAATGTTTGTTTCAATATATAATTAATATCATGAAAATTAACGAGTTGTCTTATACTAAGTATTCAAAAGCCAGTATGTAATTTACATTACAGCTCTCTCACTGCTGACTAGCCACATTTTATGTGTTCAAGGCCACCTATGGTTAGTGGATACTATACTGGATAGCGTAATTGTATAACTTTAGACTATTACCCAAATGAGAGTCAGTGTGTGTATAATGCTTTCAGTGGTAACTCCAAAGTAATGAAAGATCTGGAGTGTTTTTTGAATAACCAAATAAAAACCATCTTTTTAGTGTAATTTGATAATCATTTCTATGTTTTATTATGTTCTAATTATTTAAATATTGATAGTCCACGGATGGACTATGCTTAACTATATTAATTGAGTCATTATTTGTGACACCTTAATTTAGGAACCAGCTATGATTCAAGTTTCCTTTAAACAAGCCTGATGATGCAGAGTACCTGGGTGGAAAGTGGACCTGTGGAAATCACCTGGGTCTCCTCAGACATAGTCTTCATGAGCAAGTCTGGGCCCAGACCCTCCTGACAGAGACACGACTTTCCTCTGGTACAAAAGGAGCGAGAGAAGAGATGTCTCTTGGGGAGTCAGGAAGGTAGGAGGCGGCCAACAATATATATGCAGGAAGAAAAGCACCTTGTGGTACTATCTAGGAAGAAAAGCACCTTGTACTCGCCTAACGTCTCTCACCCTGGGCATTCCAGATAAAGGAGCAGACTCATTTCTGCTTGTGGCATGAATATACCATAATATGGGACAACTTGTCCACAGAGGGTAGGGTGGGGGAGATATGGACCTCCTCTTTTGAGGGGAGGGGTCTATCCAAATTAACCATTGATCTGAAATTCTACAGAGACTCAAAAACGAGTACATGTGGATATTTTTAATTGCATTGGAGATGGGCGCCATTTGAAGACCCTACACCTTCAAATTCTTGATAGCAAGTAAAGCTATTACAAAGGAAAGAAGATACCTTACTGACATGGCAATCATAGATCAATCTTTAGTCATTATAACATTTTTTCCTTCGGCCAACAAAATATTTCTCATTGTCATTTCAACTTCTACTGTGTTTTTTTTTTTTTTTTTTTTTTTTTTTTTTTTTTTTTTTTTTTTTTTTTTTTTTTTTTTTTTTTTTGAGACGGAGTCTCACTCTGTGGCCCAGGCTGGAGTGCAGTGGCGCGATCTCGGGTCACTGCAAGCTCCGCCTCCAGGGTTCACGCCACTCTCCTGCCTCAGCCTCCCGAGTAGCTGGGACTACAGGCGCCCGCCACCACACCCAGCTAATTTTTTGTTGTTTTTAGTAGAGACGGGGTTTCACCATACCAGCCAGGATGGTCTTGATCTCCTGACCTCGTGATCTGCCCCTCTCGGCCTCCCAAAGTGCTGGGATTACAGGCTTGAGCCACCGCGACTGGCCTCAACTTCTACCTTTTAATGTGTTACCTTTTAATTTTTAAACTTTTAGTTCAGTTTATTAATTGTCCCTATTAACCTCAACCTGCTTATTACAGATAACATACAGATAATAGATTTAAGTAAACAATAAAGAAGAACCGCTATTTTTTGAATGTCTATTATGTGTCAGTACTGAGCTAAGCATTTTTGCAACATTAGAGTCACCCACATTTGAACAGGACAACTGAAGCTATTTTATACAGAAGATTCACACACACACACACACACACACACTTCTACAGAAGATGGCTTATCTATATTTACACATACTCTTGAAACTTCTTCATACAAAATAGTGCACAGCCCACAAACCTAATAATCCTAAAATATCTTTATTACCAACGTATTGTTTTCAGTATTTTATTTCTAGACTGTAGCCTCAATCCCTATTTTATAGCTTTAAGCTACCACTGAATTTATTCTGAATAGAAAGAGGCAGTTTCTTTACATAAAGAATAAAAGATATCTGTATTCTTTAGAACGTCACATGAGAAATAACTTCAGTCAACTCTTCAGCAAATACTCAAGGCATTACTATCACTATTAATGTTTTAACTCATTGATTGACCAGAAATCTTTTTTCCTTTCATCTCAGTAAGTGCCTTGTAGATTGGTCAAAATTTTGAAAGTTAAAAATATCAGTTTGGCTCATTTCTAATCAATTATCTTACTCATAAATCTGGTTAATAAACTTTCCCTCCACTTTTATTCATTCATCCATCCAAAAAATCTTCATTTAATTCCTACCTATTACATATCGATCATGTTTACATTTCTCTAAGAACAGTGAACCCCAATGCTACACATGCCCAAACAATTTTCCCCTTCCATCGACAGGCACGATGTTAAATTTAATATATTATGTCATGATTTATCCAATTAAACACAGACATCCAGAAATAGATTCAGTGTCCATCCAGACAGGAAGTAGGCACTAAATACCAGTAGTTACAATGTCATGGATCAGGAAACTATGACAGGACAACAGAAATAAAATTGCTCCCTCCTGAGACCTTGCCAAGATCCTCTGGCAGATTAAAGTTGTCAGTTCCACTCCCTAATTCTTCACCCACAACTCTCTCATGCAATGAAAATTATGCTTTGCAAAATCATTCCAAATGTATGGGTCTGTGAATGTTTTATGCATTCCTACTGTGATTTCTGGTATTGAGGATGCTTAACAAGAGGCTAGGGCTTATTCTACATGCTACAGACAACTCGTGGACTTTTATAGGTGTTCGAAGTTAAAAGTAAAAATTCCGTTATGTTTATACTCTATTTGAATTCATTCGAAAGAAAGGAACCAGCTTCACTGTTTGAAAAAGAGCAAAGACTACTATAAAATGCAAAAGAAGTTAAAGATCCAATAACCAATCTCAAAAGTCCCTTTACAGCAAAGAAATATAAAGTACCAATTTTATTCACCATTTACAGATGACCTACCAGCTCAGCAGGCAACATATTAAACCATTCACTTAATTTTATTTGCACTGAAGATGCATACATGGAAGAAAATGGCTTAGACTTTGGACCCATTCAGACCCTAGTGTGACTTTAGTTCCCACCTATCACTCACTAGCTAATAACTTTTAAAAAGGTATTTGCAACTCTGAGCCACAGTCCTCATACATAAACTAGGAACAACGTCAACCATGACCCAGAGTTGCTTTGAGGGGAAAAAATTAAGCAATATGTATAGCAGTAACACTTTGGAATAAGATAGGTCTTGTTATTTAATATTCGTTCCTCTTTTTCCACTTGTCTGTGTGCAACAAACTTGTCTTTGAAACATGAAACTTCTCCCCTCTATCAGTACACATTTTTCAGCTTGTCACATTGAGACATTGGGAAATGACTGCAAAAAGATGGACCCATATAACATGAGAGTTTTGGATGACGGTTTTGGGAATGGAAAATTATACTACATTAACAATGAAGATGCCAATTTTCCTTTACTTTTACATTGCATATTGTAAGTAAAACTATCACTTTTTTTCTTTAGACCTTTAGGTTAAACGACGGGATATGGGATCAATTCCAATTGCTATTCCTGATATGCCCCTAAGCCTGTTCTTTAAGAAGGTTGATAGGACAAAGATGGAAATAAAATTATCAAGTCTTGGCTTAGCTGGATCCTATCCTTAATATGCTGAGACCCGCTAAAATGTGCTTTACACACGGAGAGACGGGCGAGAGATGAAGAGAAGGTATCATAAGAAATTTCCCTCTACCATAGTTTTTGTCAGCGTACTGCAATCATTGCCATAAGGAGAAGGGAGAACGATATTAACAGAAAGGGAATCCCTTTTACATTAAGGAGGGAAGATGAGATGGAGTTGAAACTGACAACTTTACGCTCTTTAAACCAGAAGTAACAGGCGACTTGAATCTTTCCAGGACTTGCCATATGGTGGGGTCCACATAGGGGGTCGGGAGGTCACTAACTCCTGGTTCCACACCCAACTCACCCAGCTGGAGTTGTTCGCACGTCCGGCCGGGATTCTTCCCGATCCTGCATCTGTAAATCGCCCCGGGATTGATCACTGAAGCGTTGGCGAGCCAGTTGGCAGTGGGCGCACCCACCACGAGCCTAAAGCGAGACACGTGCACGTGCGCTCAGACGTGAGCTGTGCTGCCCACTGAGCTCCCTGTCGCAACAGATGTGCAGTCGGCAGCAGGGCAGCTTCCCCACCTCCTCTTCCGCCCACCACCCCCGACTCGAAGTTCCAAGACCTTGCGCCAGAACGCACCCGGGGTGCTGCCACCCCAAGATAAGTTAGTTTCCCTGGCAGATCTCCAGCGAGCTGGCACTCGCAGCGTTTCCCTCCTGCCTCCTTGGGAGGGAGAAAAGTTTGAACCGGGCAGGGAATCCCTTGGGCGCCGTTCTCACGCCGCTCTGAGCTGCTGAGGGCTCATTGGTCCAACTCTACTCACCATCGGTTCGCCCCGTGGCTGTGCAGCACGACCGAGTAACCGAACAGCGTGTTGGGGGGGCCCTGGTAAAGCAGCGCGCTCTCAGTGTCCACGTTGTAGGGGCGGCCGGTCGGGACCCCCAGGCACAGCAACAGCATCACCGTCTCCCGGACGGCGGCCCTTCGGGGACCAGGTTCGCGCCTCGCTTCCCAAGCCATGGGCTCTCGGTGGGGAACATTCAACACTAAACGGCCACTGCCCCAAAGTTGCACGGGATGCGACGGTTGGCCAACGGGGAAGAACGCCCCAAGAGATGAGGCGCAGCGTGTCCGGCGCCGGCGGGCTACAGGAAAGGAAGGAGGGAGGGAAGAGGAGGGGAAGTCGGCCCACCGCGGGCGGAGCGATCCGGCTGGCCTGGGATGCCGCGCACTCGCCCGGCCCCACTCCCGGTTTCTGCTGCTCGCCGGGAGTTTCGGGTTCTCTAGCTGATTCTCCGGGTACGGGTCGCTGGGTGGGGTCCCGGGCGTGGTGCGGAGGCGCAGGGCCGGGCCCCGTCTCCCCTTACGCGCGGCTGCAGGGGGCGCTGGGGAGCCTCGGCTGCGCAGAAAGCGCGCCCCGGCCCGACCTCCCAGCCCGCAGAGCGCCGGATGGTTCTGGGCTCAGTAAGAGCGGACCTAGATGGAGCACGGGCTTCCCCTTTTAACAGTAGTTGGGGCCTAAAAGCTGAGCTGTGTGGCCCCAAACCGCGCGCCCTTCGCTGTGACCGCCCAGCCTCTAGCAGGCAGCCCGGCGTGGCCCAAATGACAGCCACAAACTCGGGGACTGGGACTGCAGCGGGGAGCCGTCCAGTTCTTTCGTTGATAGTCAAGCACTGTGTCTTGTTTTTCAGGTGTAGGCAACCACTAGATAAATTATCAAGAGCCACAGATTAAAAACAACAACAACAACAAAAAACTCGCCGAAGACCCCTGGGGAACATTTTAGTGACAGAGACGTTATGGCTATTCTCTTCAAGACCCACACTCGGCACCCTTCTATGCCCACTTCCTTCCTCCCCACACTTCCTCTGCACCCCGGCCTGTGTGCGTGAGCAGGCGAGCAGCAGCCGCTCAGGTTGAACGGCAGGCGGTTATAGGCTGTGGCCAACCCTAACAGTGAGGTTGGGTTAAGGAAGCACTGTGACTTGATTCACTTTAACTAATTCTGATTGCTCCAACTGGTTCTTGATTATCCTCTTTCCACGCACCCACTCAGTTGCCACGGGACACACCTGCTATTAGGGGTGTAAACCCCAGTGTGGGGTCAGGGTCCTAATGAGCCTCTGAAATGTGCCGGAGACCCATGACGCAACACACCTGAACTGGGTAGTGAGTTTCATTCTAATGCAATCCAGGTGTGCCCTGCCTTTGTTTTTGTTTTGTTTTGTTTTGTTTTGTTTTTTCCCTTCAGCAACCAGAGAGACAGTCATAGGTGATTATTAGACTGATATTTTCAGGAGATGAAGGTCTAGTTTTTTTATTGTTGCTATATGTAAAAAGAAAAGACAGGAAAAGTCTGCATCAAAGAGTGTGTCTGTGTGCTAAAACCCTGCTGGAATAACACATCTGACACTAATGACAGATACATAATTAAAATGCTTATTCATTTATTCAGCACATTCATGGAGCAGGCACTTGCCTAGGACCGCAGGATTCCACCAAGAGTAAGGCAGGACTGATACAAACTTTCAAAAAATGTTTGCTCCAATGGTAGATAGAAAAATTTGTACTAACTAGAGAAAATTCCAGGTGAGGACACGTAAAGAGAGATGTGAAGGACCAGGAATCTTGAATCAGGCTAAGAACGGAATGAGCAATAAGAGGGCTCCAGCGGGGCCAGGTAGAAGAACTGAAAGGGCTTCCCTGGCTAGTGTATTTAGCCACCCCACACACAGGTTGGTGTGATATGAGCCTGACTTAGAGAAGCAGGAATACATGGTGAACCTCATAAGCCAGGTTAGGAATTTTAAATCTATGTTGGGGCTGACAGGAAGTTGAGGGATTTGTTTCGGTCAGCTCTGGGTTTCAGAAGTGTGAACGCAAGACTGAACACAGAAAACCCAATTTTGGAAGCCCCTGCAACAATAAATAGAGAGAGGATAAGCCCAAGGGGAAGTATTTCTCTTTCTTGAAAGACTCTCCTCTCAGGGCACCACTTTATTGAACTTTTTTCTCCTCCCTTCCTGTCTGGGCACTCTGAGTCTCCTCTGCTGGCTTCTTCCACCGTAATTGTTGAAAATCCCCAGGCCAGTTTTGGATTTGGGGACTGGGTGTGTGGTGATAGCATTCATAGAGAAAAAAACACTGAGAAATTAAGTAATATGCATGTATATGCATGCATGCAGATGGGGGCATTGATGGGTTAAGTTTTAGCCATGTGGAGTTTGAGATATTTTTGGAATGACAGGATATTCTAGCCAAACCCAATGCAATTATTTCCACTCTGTCAACAGACAAAATATGAGGAATATTAACTTTCTCTTTACAGTAAAAAGTCGATACGGTGTGTGATAAATCTATTGTAAAAATGAAATGGCTTCCAGAAAGCTAACAATCAGGGCCCGTGGAGAATGGTGCTGATGTTTCTCTCTGCAGTAGTGCCAAGTGTGTTTCTTTCTTAGTAGATCTACATGCTGATTTTAACCCAGTTCCACAATTAGCTTACATTGTCGTTATTCTGAACTACGCAATCCTTCTTGTTTGCAGCTACAAAACCTCCAGTTGAGGCCAAGGACGTAGGTATATTGAAGCCATTCTGACACCCTCCAGAAACTGGCAAAGCCAGATCTTCTGATCTGAACCCCTACCAGTTTCTTTCCCTCCCTTCACCAAAGTCTTTTACAATGAAAGCCACTCAACACAATTTGTTTCATAGTGTAGTTTTGGTGACTAGCAGTCAATGGAGTGGTTGATAAGGCAGGACTTTTTTCCACAGTTATGGTTATAGCTATGATTCACTACCTTTCGAGAAATAGCCACCCTACATTATCTCACAGGTTAACTGAATTTCCTTCCTCCAAGGCTTAGAAAACAGCTCGCTTTTCCTAATGTTAGCAGGAACAAAGTGTGTTTCATGATGCTTTAAAATAAACTGAAGATACTGCTATCTCTCTAATCAGAAGGATGTTGAAGAAAGACTCATGCCTATCCCTAGCTCTCAACCCAACATAAATATTTGGGCACTCAATTATTAAATGTCATTAAATGAATACGTATCAAGTGCCCACTATGTGCCAGAAAATGCATTATGGACTAAAATTATAGTAGACAAAATACAAGTGATCTTTAACCTTGTGTAGAAAGTCCTCCCCAGTAGCGAGGATTCTAATGGGGACTCACCCTATTTTTCAGTTGTTATCAAGAGTAAGCATTTCTCCTTCCAGAAAGACTCTCTTCTCATGATACCACCTTATTAAGCTTTTTCCTCCCTTTCTATCTGGCCACTCTGAGTTTCCTCTGATGTCTCCTTTCCCTCCACCATAAGTGCTGGAAATCCCCAGGGCTATATTCTGGAACCTCTTTCATTCTCTTTCCATCTTCCCTCTTTAGGAGATCTAGCCCATTTCCTATGTCTTTAAAAACAATCTAAATATTATAAGTCATTAACAGAAATGGTATACTTATTTCAATAGATGCTGAAACAGCATTTGATAAAATTCAGCATTCCTTTATGATAAAAATTCTCACCAAAATGGATATAGAAGGAACATACTTCAAAATAATAAAGGCCATATATGACAAACCTACAGTCAACATCATACTGAACACAGAAAAAATGAAGGCCTTTCCTCCGAGGACTGAAACAGAAAAGGATAACCCCTCTCACCACTGTTATTCTACATAGTACAGGAAGTCCTGGCCAGAGCTATCAGGCAAGAGGAAGAAAGAAAGGGTATCCAAATTGGAAAGGAAGAAGTCAAATTAGCTTTGTTTGCAGACTACATGATCTTATACCTAGAAAAATCTAAAGAGTCCACCTGAAAGCTGTTAGATCTGAGTCAGTAAAGTTGCAGCATGCAAAATCAGCATACAAAAATTAATAGCATTTATATATGCCAACGGTGAACAATCTGAGTAAAAATCAAGAAAGCAGTTCCTTTTACAATAGCTACAAAATATACAATACCTAGGAATCAATTTAACTGAAAAAGTAAAATATCTATTCAAGGAAAACAATAAAACTCTGATAAAAGAAATTGAAGAGGACATAAAAACCCAGAAAGAGATTCCATGATGATGGACTGGAAGAACTAATATTGTTAAAATTACAGTACTACCTAAAGCAATTTACAGATTCAATGCAATTCCTATCAAAATACCAATGACATTCTTCACATAAATCAAAAAATTCCTAAAATTTGTAAGAAACCACAAAAGACCCTGCACAACCAAAGCAGTCCTGAGCAAAAAGAACAAAGATGAAGGCATCACACTACCTAACTTCAAAATTTACTACAAAGCTATAGTAACCAAAACAGCACAGTCCTGGAATAGAAACAGACACATAGACAAATGGAACAGAATAGAGAATGCACATATAAATCCATTCACATACAACCAACTAATCTGTGACAAAGGTATAAATAACATACAATGGGAAAAAACAGTCTCTTCAATAAATGGTGCTGGGAAAACTTAATAACTACATGCAAAAAAATAAAATTAGAACTTTCTCACCATACACAAAAACCAAATCAAAATGAATTATAGACCTGAAATTATGAAATTACTAGAAGAAAACATTGGATAAATGCTCTAAGATATTCGTCTGGACAAAGATTTTTTTGTGTAATACCTAAAAGCACAGGCAACCAGAATAAAAATAGACAAATGAGATTACATCAAGCTAAAAAGCTTCTGCACAGCAAAGAAAACATCAACAAAATGTAGAGAGAACCCATATAATGAGAGAAAACGTTTGCACACTATCTGACAAGGGATTAATAACCAGAATATATAAGGAGCTCAAACAACTCAATAGCAACAAAACAAAAACTTAACAAAGAATGTAATTTCAAAATTTGCAAAAGATCTTGATAGATATTTCTCAAAAGAAGACAAACAAATAGCCAACTGGTATGTGAAAACCTGTACAACATCACTAATCATCAGAAAAATGCAAATCAAAACTACAATATCATCTCACTCCAGTTAAAATGGCTTATATAAAAAAGGCAAAAACAGATGCTGGTGACAAAGTGGTGTCAAAGGGGAATCCTCATACAGTGCTGCTGGAAATGTAAATTAGTACAGCCACTGTGGAGAACAGAATAGAGGTTCCTCAAAAAAGTAAAACTAGAACTATGATATGATCCAGCAATTCTTGTGGGTATATATCCAAAATAAAGGAAATCAACACATTGAAGAAATATCTCCACTCCCATGTTTATTGCAGCACTATTCACAATCGCCAAAATTTGGAATCACCCTAAGTGCCCATCAACGAGTGAATGGATAAAGAAATATACATACATACATAATGGAATATAATTCAACCATAAAAAAGAATTAAATCCTGTCATTTGCAGCAACATGGATGGAACTGGAGGCCATTATGTTAAGTGAACTAAGCCAAGCACAGAAGGACAAATATTGCATGCCCTCACTCATACATGGGAGCTTAAAAAGTGAATCTTATGAAGATAGAGAGTAGAATAGTAGTTACTAGGGGGCAGGAAAGGTAGGTGGAGGGTGATGAAGGGAAAATATATATACAGTTATTACCACTGGACTTCACACTTAAAAATGGTAAAGATGATAACTTTTATATGTATAGTGTACTATAAAAAAAGTTAAAAAGGAAAAAAATATATTCACAACTAATATCAAGTAACTATTGGATGGTCAGTGGGGGATACAATTAAAATACGTGAAGAAACAATCCTCTAAAATTATCCATGATTGTCTTTTTTTGGTGATAAACATCCTCATAGAAGAGTACAATAGAAACAGTACATAGAAGGTACAATTTAAATTATATTTTCTTACTATATTCTACACACCCAATAATTGGCTTCTAAATCCTTGAGGAATCCTTGTTTTGCTTTTGCATAACATTCTTTTACTCAGTAGGTAAAAAAGAAATCATTTAAAAACAAAGTTTGATGTTTTTATATACATGTTGAAATATCTGTTAATCAATCAGCTATTTCATGAGTTATTTAAATATACCCTCAATTGTTTGACATGAAAAAAATAAATACCATGAGTCTCCAGTTTATGTCTCCAGCCTGGACCTTTCTTCAGAGCTCCCGGTTCATTTGTTCTACTGCCTACCAGACATCTCCACTTGGATGTACAGTGGGCATTGTGCATGTAACATACCTAAAACTGAGTTCTGGTTCCTTGACTTCTCATCTAAACCACTCTTCCACCCACTCTCTTTCTTTTCAGAACAACTGGGCACTCTATCTGACCAGTTGTTCAAGCCAGAAATTTGGAAAGTAATACCTCCCTCTAACTTCAACAAATAATCCATCAATCACAAGGTCCTATCAATTTGACCTCTAAAATGTGTCTCAAGCCCATCTTATGTTAATCTTCTTTTGCACAGCTACTACCATTTCTCAAGATAATTTCATGTGGGCTACTTAATAATCTGCTACGTGGTCTCCCTTTTTCATTGCCCCACCACATCAAATTTCTGCACAGAAGCCAGAGTGAACTTTCAAGATTCTAAATGAATCAGGCAACTACTTCTTTGCTTAAATACTTTAAACAGTTTTCCATCGCTTTCTTATAGTACAAACCACACTCAACATGGCTAAAAGGACCCTATGATCTGGCCTCTGACTACAGCACCAGCCTTAGCATTGGCCACTCCCCCTGGATCACTTGGCTTTTGTCATATTCAGCCTTTCTCAATTTCCTTCAGTGCATCAAGGTTTTTTCATCCTCAAGGTCTTTACCATATTATTACCTCTTCTTGGACACATAGTCTTTAACTTTTCACATGATTCCTCTTTCTCTTTCTTCCATCTCAGCTTAAAGATCTCCTCACAGAGGACTTTCTGCCCATCCAATTTAAAATAGGTCACCATAATATTCTCTGCCAGACAATCCTGTTCATTATCTCCAGAACTCTTTAATTTATAATCATATATTTTTTCATTATATCTTTCTCACTAGAATTTGAGAGTAGAAAACAGCTTTGTTTTGTTCCTGTTGTTTACCACCATGTCTCTAGCACTTAATATGCTACTTGGCAAGTAGCAGGTGCTCTGTATTTTTTAAGTGGCCCTTACATGATTTTGGCTTTTTACATCATTAGTGTCATAAACTGGAAATTTATAGGTTTATGTTCATTACTACATGCAAAACAATATGCTAAGTCCTTTGACAGATGTGAAACTGTATAAAAAGTGAGTCCTAATCTCAGTTTATAATTTACAAAGGAAGATATGATATACCTTAGATAATATAATGTAGTCAAATTAAATATCATATACAACGAGGAGACAAGAGACAGTTGGTTGCTGACAAAGAGTGTAGGCATAAAGGCAGTTTCAAGACCCAAACTTATGCAGACAGCAGGGCAGGGCAAATGAAAGAACTCATAAGGCATTGGGGAAAAAACCTGATGTGTATTGTGTGGTGTAGGTACTAAGAGGAAGTAAAATATGACCAGCATTTTTAGACCTAGTGATAATACCATGAAAAACAAAACATAAAGCAACCAGATGGAAGAGTTGGAATGGGGAAGAACAGGGTGGGGTGGAGGGGCATGGTGTTGGGGAGATGGAGAGTGTGTTTAGATAGTACTCACTGGGTTCTAGAGATAAGTTTGAGGTATTGGTGGGACATTCATGTAGATACGTCTGGCAAGTAGTGTTTTTTGTTACACTTTTTAAAATTAGATTTTAAAAAATTACTAAGGTAAAGCATGTAAAACAATTAGAGATGCATTCAACATTTTTTACAATTTCTCTGCCTCTCCCTAATCTAACCTTCTAAGACACCCCTTTAAACTGTTACACCCAAGTGCCTGCCTCAAGGTCAGCTTTTAGGGGATCCAAACTCAGTACTAAAGTTACCAACCAGAGACAAAAAGCTCAATTCTTCTATCCAGATACATACTATTAGACCACACTTCTTGATGCCTTTTTTTTTTTTTTTTTTTAAAGACAGTCTCACTCTGTTGCCCAGGCCTGGGTTAAAGTGATTCTCTGAGTAGTTGGAACTACAGGTGCGTGTCATCACACCCAGCTAATTTTTTGTATTTTTTTTTTTTTTTTTAGTAGAGATGGGGTTTCACCATGTTGGCCAGACTGCTCTTGAACTGGCTTCAAGTGATCTACTTGCATTGACATCCCAAAGTGCTGGAATTACAGACGTGAGCCACCGCACTTGACCCTGATGCTTTAATATAGGTATCAATGACAAGGTTGCTTTAAAGGAAACATGAATCAAAGGCTTCTCTTCAATTGTAAGACTTCTGGCCGGGCGCGGTGGCTCAAGCTTGTAATCCCAGCACTTTGGGAGGCCGAGGCGGGCAGATCACGAGGTCAGGAGATCGAGACCCTCCTGGCTAACACGGTGAAACCCCGTCTCTACTAAAAATACAAAAAACTAGCCGGGCGCGGTGGCGGGCGCCTGTAGTCCCAGCTACTCGGAGGCGGAGCTTGCAGTGAGCCGAGATCACGCCACTGCACTCCAGCCTGGGCGACACAGCGAGACTCCGTCTCCAAAAAAAAAAAAAAAAGACTTCTGAAACCTGCTGAAAAAGTGTATGAGACATAGCTAAAGAATCCCTAATCCCTGAAAGACTGAGAGGCTGAGGCATCTATCCAAGGACTCTCATCCTCCACTCGTGGAGAGATCACCTCCCAACACTTGCAGATTGTACCTGTTTGCCAGCAAGCAAGCTCCCAGGTATACTCAGACAGTTATGAGAGACAAAAACGTGGGAGCTGGGAAGCTGCCAATGTTATGAGATTGTATACCCAGTCGCAGGTGGGCTCGTGTGGCCCAAGGGGTAGGGCATCAACAGTGTCTGCTACAACTGTCAATCAGAACCTGGAGTGATTTGTTAATATTGCTCAAACCTGGTTTTTATTTGCATAATTAAGTTTTCTCTTGTTGGATGGGGAAGATGAGTACATGAGGGCAAAGCACTTAATACAATGCTTAGCACATAATAAATAATGAGTAAATAGACCTTTCTCCTTCATCACTCTTTTCTTCCCTTTTAGCATCATCATCATGAATGTTATAATTTTTTTTAGAAATGAACTACCTACAGAAATAAACTATGTATAAAAATCTGAAATCAAGGCAATGACCTATATGTGGAAGATTATCTTAGTTAATAAAGCACTCTTTATGTCTGTATTTGCTTATACTTATTCACTCATTCAACAAATTTATTGAATGCCTGTTACATGTTACTGAGAGATGCCATGCATACCATGGCAAAAAGCATTGGGATCATTATCTTGTTTAGATGGGCATTCCAAAAGGGCAACATGGTAATAAATAATAAATAAATATTTCCTTTTTTTCTTGTCACTTTTCAGTATATACTTGTCATTTTTTAATATATACAAGTAGAGTTTTTTTTTTTTTCAGTGCAACTATCGAAATGTCATTTTTCAACTCTGTCCTTAGGAGTATCCTAATAGTTCCTCCCTCTACTCAACCCAAATAAATTAGAATTTCTTGCCTGGGGCTTCATGCCCTCCATGTTTGGCCTTAAACTGACTTTCTTTCTATCCACCCAAACATAATCTATTTTACCTTCCCTCTCAGCATGTTCCCTTTACTTTGGTAAATTGACAGATCAAGCCAGTAGAGTGTCAAATGCCACACAAGATGGTGCATAACAGAGAACAGATGAGGAGGTTTCTTCTGGCTGGGATGTTCAGGGCCATTTTTCTGCAGTAGGAGGGTGATTTTGATAAATATTACTTTTTACCCTTCTTTTCACAACTCCAAAACTATTGCTACTTTTAAAACCAAGTCTACTTCATGCTTCAATTCAAAAGAAGAAGCAATTGCTCTTCTTGTTACAGTGTATAAAAGACTTGGTATAAAATCATTCTACTCTCAGGGCACATAGTTATTATGTGACGACCTTTTATCTCATAAGTAATCTGACCTGGAAGATTGAATTTATACACTGGGATGATTTAACAACTGGTCCACACTGGCTCAAAGGTTCACAAGACACACAGATAGTTTGCAGCATTGCTTTCCTTTATTATCAGGAGTCAGAATCTATTTTATGTAAAAGTGCTACACAGCAGTGTTTTGCCACAAGATTCTCACACACATGGCTTCATCTTGAAAAAATAGAGTTCCAGGCATTTTTGGAAAGGAATATGGTGAAAAAAGTAGAATTATGCATAAAGTAAGATCACACAGCAAGCATATGTACATATGTCCAAGCACCCTGAAAACACAAAAGAAGCTAACGATATGTTCTTATTCATCAATAGTTGGCAATCTAACTGGAGAAACGCACAACAAACTCAAAACTAGGAAACAATTTCAAACAACTTAGAAAATATGTTGTGGATATAGCATAAATAATGTAATAGTGGGATTTTCAGAGTAGCAAAATGTTGTATGGGCGACTAAAAGAAATTTAGTTAAATCTTAGTCTTTAAACTTAATCTTACTTTTTCTTTCTCTTTCTCTCTATTTCTTTCTTTCACCAGACCAAACTGGAGGGACATAAACATTAGTCCTTGTAGACTAGATAAAAGAGATAAGAGAACATGAAAGACTAAAATATCATCAGTAAATAGGAAGATAAAACAGTGAAATGAGGCTATACCACTTTGTAAGAACAACAGTAGGAAATGAGAGAAACAATTTAATGCACTGAGGTTTCCTGAATGGTTTAGAACCCAGCAGAATTTGGGGGAAAATAATTATAATTTTCATTAGTAAAATATTGTGCATATTACTAGAAATAAAAAATAATATCAACTCTATCTTATGTCTGTGAACTGAAAGACCAGCAGAGAGCTTGGATGTGCTATTTTTGATATACACTGGAAATCAGCTTTGTTTATAACAGTTGCACAGTATATTGGCCCAGTAAAGTAAATTTCCTCTGTTTACAGAGACTAGAATAACTATTTTGATTTTAAAACTGTATGTTGTTCATTTCTTTAAAAAAAACTTGTTAGAATTGTAGATAAAAGTAAAAATTTTAAATTCAAATCTTTTTTTTACTTCTGTCTACAAGGTTGATAATGCTAATTCAACACAATAATAATATAAAATTTTACTTGTAGAATGTAAAATATTGCTTATTCTTTTCATGGTTCACATAAAAATCTGCAGGCTTATTTAAAACCAGTTTTAGAAACTAAACAGGGATTTGAGAGACCTGAAGTTCCTAATAATGGAACTGGCCTTGTGTTTTCACAACTTTCTTGTTATTAAAATGAAAGGGGTAAATCAGAATGTCACTAAAGTTATATTCACTTCCAAAATGTTACTGTTTTTAGTTCTCATAGGCAGCACAAGAACCCTCATTATTTCAGAGAGAACCCTCTTCTTTCATGCAATAGGAATCAGAAAACCATACACAGATAGATGAACAGGTAAAGAGCATTCAATCAGTAGATAGCTCTATTTAAGAAGGTGAGGTGATGCAACAATAAGAAATATATGAATCATGAATAAACATCAACATCTATCTATCTGGCTATGTATCAACATCTATAATCAACTATCTATCTGTATCATCTTCTTAGCATATTATGGCCTCGTTAAGTATAAGCATATCAGGAAACTTAACTTTTCTTTCCAGAACTGTTGGATAACACTCTTTTCTAGTGTTTTGCAATTGCCTTTCCTAAAACTCCCTTTCCTTTGTACTCTTACATATGTAGCCTTCTGGTAAATGATCATAATAATAATAAATTATACTTGTTTAGATCTTTATAATTTATAAAATACATTTTCTCAGGTTGCACCAAAATAGATATGAGGTTATTAACAGTAAAGCTTGAGATCTAAGCAGCATTGTATGGTGTAATGAAATGATAGACAATGATATGAAATGCACATGTAATGTTTCAGAAACAGGTGGAAAGTAACCAAAACAGCAACAGGTCCATATGTTCCTGGGCAATGGCTGTGAAGAGAGCTGAAACTTCTATGACTTGTCTTTGGTATCTTAATGATACTGAGATTGGTGGGGGCCAGTGGCTTACACCTGTAATCTCAGCAATTTGCAAGGCTGTGATGGGAGGATTGCTTGAACCAAGGAGTTTAAGACAAGCCTGGGCAACATGGCAAAATCCTGTCTGTCCAAAAACTACCAAAATTAACCACCATGGTGGCCTGCTTCTGTAGTCCCAGCTACTCAGGAGGCTGAGGTAGGAGGATTGCTTCAGCCTTCAGCGAGCCGTGATTGCACCTTTGTGCTCCAGCCTGGGTGACAGAGCAAGACTGTCTTTAAAATATATATATATATATATATATCTATACTATACATATATCATATACTATATATTATTATATATGGAGATTGCCCAGGGAACATGTACAACAAACATTTATAACAAGCAGAGTGGGCAGCATTTGTTCAAGGTCTGGTCAGCTATTCAAATTTACTATTTTTTTAAAGTATTTTTTTCCTCAGTGTATAGAGAAGAGACATACATATCCTATTTGTGTATAGAGAAGAGAAGCTCTGTATCTGAAGACATCAGAAAAAGTCTACCCTGAGTAATCACCTCTGATTACTCCAAGAAATCTTGCCTTTAAATGTTGATAGCACCTATTTATGTAATTCCTAGCTTAGCTCATTTTAGATTGACAACTTGTTTTCCTTGTAAATTAAGAAAGTCTTAGAAATTCAAACTCTTGATCATTCTCTTTATTAAGACAGTTTTGAGAAGCCACTCCACCTCGCTCAGTGCTGTTCATGTGCATGAGTTAAATATTAGAAAATGGACTTGAAGGAAAGAAATGAAGCAGAATGAATTTTGAGATCTATGTTTAGTTTTCATAATGAAACTTTTTATTTAAAATAATTATTGGACCACTGACCTTCCTATGTTCAAGTATAAACATAAAAATAAATCTATTTCAAACTCTAGAATGATTATCAGGTTATTTACTCTTGAGACATAATTGCCCCTTCTACATTTCTGTCCATATTTATGAGTGTTATACTAAAATTTAATAAGCTGATAGTGTAAAGGCCCATGGTTTTAGCAATCTTATATAATTCTTTAGGGCCAGCAGACGTGGACTAATAGCAGAGCTGTGGGCCCTGCAGTAGGTAAAGCAAGGTCTGGGTGGAAATGATTCAAATCTAATCTTACCACTCTTTTACAACTGTAACTTCCACCAGCGTCACGTTTTATTCAAACGTGGGTAAAGTTACTACATGGCTTTTGGCTGTTAAGTGATTTTGGAAGTGCTCATAAATCTTTATGAAATTCAATTCAGTTTTAACAAGTAATAGTTTAGGGAATGGGCAAAATGCTTTCATAGCTTCACTGAAAACATTTTCATTGAATCAAATAAAATTTTAGTGGCTTGACTGAAATGAATCCTTGCTATGAGATCATGGCTGGTATTAACAGTAGATACTGCCAATGGGCATTTTTGTAACTTTGCGTCCCTTAGGTATTTCATAAAATAAAAACTGTAAGAGCAGAATAAGGGGTGGGGACAGGATTAAACCTTTCTCACTGTCCTCATATTAGACTCACATTCTAAATCAGACTGTCAGTAGCATCAGACATTTTTTAATTCAGGAGAACTGTCCTTAGGAACAACAACAAAAGTTCCGGATTTTATAACTTCTTTTGATAATCTTTCACAGAAGGAATTCCAAAGGGCTTTTGACTTCAACGCAAAGAAATTTCCTATTTTTCACTAGAGAACTCAGTTAAAAGAGACAGGAGGTGTACACAGGCTAAGAGTATTGTTTGAAGTGAGATGATAGTCTGACTTGTAAATAACATCAAAAGAGCTCCCGTATGGGAGTTGAATTGAAGAAAGAAACACTTAAGGGCAGCCTTCTTGTTCTATATCCCTCTGATTTGTAACTCAGATGTCTGTTAACAGATTAAAATCTGCCCCCTTCTTCTTTTGCAACCTCCCTGACCACGTGTCAGTGTCAGTATACTTAGAACTCGAATCTGCTTCTTTCAGGTTCCCCCCATCACAGCAAGAATGACTCTGATATTATCCCTTTAGCCTATACTGTAAATGCTGTTCAGTCTACCAGAGGCTTTTGATTTAAAATTGGCTTTGTCCTCATGGACAAATCTTAGGCATCATCATGTAAAGTATATACAAGTTCGCTGTTTTCTTCAAATGCATTCTATGCCTAGTCATTCTTTCTCTGTGAATATTTAGTGGCACCTACCCTATGCCAGGTATGGCTGGTGCTACAAATACAAACATAAATAAGGCAGGATCCCACATTCAAGGAAATCACTGTATGTACAAATGAGATTGATGTAAAACAAATAAATAAAATACTACACTTTTTAAAAAGTGCAATATTCTGTGTGGGAACAAAGAAAGGAATGGCCAATTCTGAGAGTCAGGTAAAGCTTTATCAGAGGGGGACACCTAAATTGAATCTCTCTGTTTGAGTAGGTGCTTACGAGGGAGATAAGGTGGAGCACTAAGACAGTGTGAAATCAGGAAACTTTATGCACCTGTCATAGAACAGGTAGTGGTGGGAACAGACAGACTAGGTAGGCAAAGTTTAGATTGTGTCAAGTTTATATGCCATGCTAAGAAGTATAGATTTTTTGTGAAGTCAGAAAAAATTACCTTATGCAGTAGAATAATATGCTTACATAGACTGAAGTGATGGGAAATTAACAGACAGTCTAGTTAAATGACTGATGTATTAGTATAGGAGAAATACGCCAAGAGCCCTAACTAAATGTCTTAAATGGCTAAAGAGAAAGGGATGGGGTGAGGGCAAGGGAGAACTTAAGCATGGTGTCCACAGTTTTGGGTGACTGGGTAATGCCATTCAGTGTGATAAGATGTAAAGGAGAGGAACAGGTCTCAACGGGAGGATAATTAGGGTGGAGTTGATTAGGCTGTTGAGCTTGAATTTTCTGAGACATGCAAGTGAATGTGTTCCAGAGACAATTAATATATATAATTTGGGACTCAGAAGAGATGTATTTGCTAAAGATATTATCTTAGTAGCATTATTAACATATAGGTGGATGATGGAGAGATGTGGAAGGAAAATAGAAGAGCTATGGAAAGAATCTTGGAGGATAATAAACTTTTGGATCCAGCAGAGGAAAAGCAAGCCATAATTGGATCTAAGAATCATTAGATAGCTAGGAAAACCAGGGAAATGTTTCAGAAGACCAAAAGTGTAGAGTTTTAAGAAGAAAGTGGCCTACATGTGAATGTGACTTTTAGGTCACATACAATGGAGATTTAGCAATTAGAGGTTTGGGGAAGACACAAGGTTTGTAAGACTTAGAGTGTCTGGAGGAAGATGAGTGAGAACAATGAGTCTCAAAACTGACCCTGGGGCTGCAGGTTTGCTCTATCCAAGAGGGAGGCCTGAGTGGCAGCCCTTTGAGGTCATCACAGGCTTATTCTCTGGACCAGCATGAAGACCAAAAATCAGTCTCTGGAAAGGAAGTCTGCTCCTTCTGAAAATCAGTTTTACCACACAGCTGGTTATCTCATTTCCCTACCCACTCTTTTCTGCTGGCATAGGCCTCACCTTCTCTTTTTCTCCTATAACTGCTAGATACCAAACCCTCCCACAAATCTCCATCTACCAGCTTTGGTGTTAATTTTTAATTTTCCTATCTCTTCTTTGGGTGATACTAAGCATGACAATGGACCATGGTAGTTTTACTACCCCAAATTCCAGCTACTTCAGTTTCTTCAAATTTAGGAGGGCAGATGATAGGCATATGAATCACAGGGCTTAAAAACCTCGCATGGAGAATGTAGCTATATTAAGGAGTGTTGGAAAAGGCAGGAGGCAACAGGAGCCAAGTTTTGGGCTCAGCAGGGAAATACTGAATGCAGCTGAAGACACAGTCTTACTTAGACATGACACGCCAGACTCTATTCTCAGATGTTAAATCTTCTTGGTCTCACTGCCCCCATGGCACAGTGCTTGGGCTGAGCGGTCAGCATGTAATTATGTTGTTGCGTTTCAGATAGGCACATAGAGAAGGTCAGAAGGTCTCGAAATTTTAAGTGAGCTCATCCCACCCAGGTACTCTGGTGATATTTCTGAGAACAGGTTGAGTTTTAAATAAACTTGGAGATTTTGGAATCTAGGAGAATTTGAAGCATTTCTAAGGAACCAAATACTTTCAATAAAGTGGGAATCTTATTGTAGAGAATTTAGTGGCCACAGACTTGGCTGTTTGCATTTTTGCTAACTGATAAACTTGAAGCCAAGGCAGCTCTGATGTTAATAGGGATGTAAAGTGACTGTGAAACAGACACACACACACGCTTTGTCAACTTGTGCCCTACTAAAGTGAGAGAAGATAGGTAAGTTGTGGAATTAATTTTCTATTCAACATTAGAATGTAAGATCTGCACAAAAAGTGTTACGTATGTTGCACTCTAAGCAGTATTTTCAGTCAGTTGTAGGTCATACATTTTAAGTGGTTAAGCAGAAATTCCAGTGTCGAGTTCTTAGGAAAACTTGCTGATCACCCCCATGGTGATAAAACAATCCCCAATGATAGCAAAACACCTGGAGAATGTCTTCTAAGACAGTGCATCTCAAATTTTAATGTGGGTGTGAATCATCTGGAGATCTTGTTCAAATGCAAATTCTGATTTAGTAGGTCTGGGTGAGGCCTGAGATTCTGCATTTCTAACATGTTCCCAGATGATCCCGAACTGCTAGGCTATGGATCACACTTTGGTAGTAAAGTTTTAAGAGAATATTCTTAGTTGAGTCTCATTACACAGTTATACCAGCCAAGTATAAAGTCTATTGTCAGAAATGCCAGCAAAGACACTCTGAACTGAGCAGCTAAGTGTAAATCAATATTTTTGGTCAATATCTTGTGGTTGAAAAATTAAATTAGACTATGTAATGAAAATCTATTTTGACATTTAGTTAGAAGTCATATAAATCCTTTTTTATAGATGAGATAAAATTTTGTGGCATGCTATTTTTTTATGACCAGATTCAATGAATTGTAGTTAGAAATCTTGTCTCTCCCTGTCTGGATATTGTCATGGTAAAATTTCTATTGTAGTTACAGATATTTAACTTAAATTAAATGCCTTTTTTGAAATACCACCAAATGGAACTGTGTGTAAAAAATACTTTTACCTGTTTTCTTTCTTTCTTCCTTCCTCCCTGTGTGTCTGCCTTTCTGCCTCTGGAGGAGAAGGAAGAGAAGGGGGAGGATAGCAGCTTCCCTAATAACTCAAGTTTATAATGATTTTAATTAATAATGGAAAGGGAAAGATACAAGGAGCAATTTTCTAGCTATATCTTTACAGGAACTTTGATATAAACAAGCCTTCTAATTCTTGAGAATTAATAACATTTTGGAGAATCCAAATCTTAACATCAAGCATTAATTTTAGTAAATTCTCCCAAGTAGTTGATCTTTTTCATCAAGAAGGATTGTAACACTTAAATGTTTAGATGTTTACAGCCTGCTGTGGGCTTTCAAAGCACATCACTGATATACCATGATTTTGAGAAATACTATTTGATTCTGTAAAATTCACTCCTTTGTCCAGTAATGGTGTTTTGAAGAAGAGTGGTTCTGTGAACAAGATCATTATTTCCCAAATGAGAGTTCCATCGTCACATAAAGTTTGAAAAAAATCTAGGTTCTCTTTTGTAGAGAACTAAAACATATCATTATTTGAAAAGTTATGAAAAAAATGTTTGCACTCTGTTTAATCACAAATTTATCTGTCCATAGAGCATACTTTGGAAAATGTTTGCTTTTGCCACCCTTCTACCTGTTCCCATATTAATCAAGTTTTTGATTTAGGGAAGAACTAGGCAGAATGCCTTGCCTTTTATCATCAGTAAGGTGACATTCTTTGCAGAAATTTCCCCAGGTGACTATCTCTGAAGTCTTTTTGGACAAGGAGAATATTCTGAGCTCTGTGGGATGCCATGAAAGTGAATGGTCAACAAAGGGGAATGGGATGATCAGGACATAATTGGACCAATATTTTCTTGTTTATTTTAGATGTGGGGGTACATATGCAGGTTTCTTACATGGGCATATTGCATAATGGTGAGGTTTGGGCTTCTAGAAAACCCATCACTCAAATAGTGAACATTGTATGTAATAGGTAAATTTTCAACTCTCACCCCCTGCATCCTCCCCTATTTTGGAATCCTCAGTATTCGTTATTTCCATCTTTATGTCCATGTGGCCCATTGTTTAGCTCTCACTTACAAGGGAGGACATATGGTATTTGATTTTCTGTTTCGGAGTTATTTCACTTAAAATAATGACCCCCAGCTCCATCTATGTTGCTGTGAATGACATGATTTCATTCTTTCCTATGGCTGCATAGTATTCTACAGTGTGTGTGTGTGTGTATCATTTTCTTTATCCAGTCAACTGTTGATGGACACTTAGGTTGATTCCATGACTTTGCTATTGTGAATAGTGCTGTGATGAACATGCCAGGGCAGGTATCTTTATAATAAAACTATTTCTTTTCCTTTGGGTAGATACCCAATAGTGGGATTGCTGGGTCAAATGGTAGTTCTATTTTTAGTTATTTGAGAATCTTTATGCTGATTTCCACAGTAGTTGAACTAATTTGCATTCCAACCAACAATGTATAAGCATTTCTTTTCCTCTTTGAAAACATTTTTAGAATTTTTTAAAATGTTATTTTTTGACATTTTAATAATATTCTGATCAGTATGAGATGGTATCTCAGTGTGCTTTTAATTTGCATTTTTCTGATGATTAGTGATGTTGAGCACTTTTTCATGATTTTGGATATTTGTATGCCTTCTTTTGAAAAGTGTCTGTACACGTCCATTGCCCACTTTTTAATTGGGTTATTTATTTTTTTCTTGTGGATTTGTTTAAGTTACTTATATATTCTGGATTTTAGTCCTTTGTCAAAAAATATTTGTACAGTTTGCAAATATTTTCTCCTATTCTGTAGGTTGTCTGCTTACTCTGTTGATAGTTTCTTTTGCTGTGTAGAAGCTCTTTAGTTTTAATTAGGTTCCAGTTGTCAATTTTGTTTTGGTTGTGTTTGCTTTTGAGGTCTCATAAGTTATTTGCCATAAGTTATTTGCCTAAGCCCATGTCCAGAAGAGTATACCCAGGTTTTCTTCCAGGATTTTTATTTTTTGAGGTCTTACATTTAAGTATTTAATCCATATTGAGTTAATTTTTGTATAGGATGATAAGTACAGATCCAGTTTTATTCTTCTGCATGTGGCTAGCCAGTTTTCTCAGCACTATTTATTGAGTAGGGTGTCCTTTCCCTATCGTTTGTGTTTGTTGCCTTTGTCAATGATAAGTGGATTGTAGCTATGTGGCTTTATTTCTGGATACTCTATTCTATTCCATTGATCTGTATGTCTATTTTTGTATCAATAACATACTGTTTTGGTTACTATAGGCTTATAGTATAGTTTGAAGTTGGGTAATGTGATGCCTCTGGCTTTGTTCTTTTTGCTTAGGATTGCTTTGGCTATTTAGGCTCTTTTTGCTTCCACATGAATTTTAGAATTACTTTTCTAATTCTGTGAAAATGAAATTGTTAATTTGATAGGGATTGGGTTGAATCTGTTGATTGCTTTAGAAAGTATAGTCATTTTAATAATAATTCTTCTTATCCATGAGCACGGGATGTTTTACCATTTGTTTGTCCAGTTTCTTTCATAGTGTTTTGTAGTTCTCCCTGTAGAGGTCTTTCACTTCCTTGGT
This sequence comes from Rhinopithecus bieti, assembly GCF_001698545.2. Taxonomy (NCBI): domain Eukaryota; kingdom Metazoa; phylum Chordata; class Mammalia; order Primates; family Cercopithecidae; genus Rhinopithecus; species Rhinopithecus bieti. The sequence continues at coordinate 4,192,342 of NW_016804262.1, forward strand.
TAAACGGAAGTGAAAGTCCTCCATTTATTGCTAGGTGTTTTGACAGTTTTTTTTTTTTTTGGAAGGGGCACTATTACAAATGGGATTGCATTCTTAATTTGGTTCTCAGCTTGAGCATTATTGGTGTATAGAAATGCAGCTGATTATGTGTGTTAATTTTGTCTCCTAAAACTTGACTGAAGTCATTTACCAGGCCTAGGAGTCTTGTGAAGGAATCTTTAGAATTTTCTAGATATAAAGATCATATCACCAGTCAAGAAAGATTATTTGACTTCTTCTTTTCCAATTTGAGTGCCTTTTTTTTTTTTTTTTTTTTTTTTTTTTTTTTTTTTTTTTTTTTTTTTTTTATCTTGCCTGATTGCTCTGGCTAGGACTTCCACTACTATGTTAAACAGGAGGGGTGAAAGTGGACATCTTTGTCTTGCTCTAATTCTTAGGAGAAATGCTTTAAATGTTGCCCCATTCAATATGTTGGCTGTGGATTTGTCACAGATGGCTCCGATTATTTTGAGGGATGCTCCTTTGATGTCTAGTTTATTGAGGCTTTTTATCATAAAGGGATGTTGAGTTTTATTGGAAGTATTTTCTGCATCTATTGAGATGATCAAATGATTTTGTTTTTAAGTCTATTTATGTAGTAAATCACATTGACTTATATATGTTGAACCATCCGTACACACGAGTGGCTCAATCGTGACTCTTCACTTGGGGCTGATGTATCACATAACATTGGAGCACTATTAACAAGAAATGGAAGTAGGGAGGGCTTCTGGGAAGGCAACTAACAGTGCCTAAAGGAAATTTTTAAGAAAAATGTATGCATCACTTTCACTGCTTTCATACTGGTTTAAGCCAAAATCTTTTCTCATTTCTGCAGAAGCTTTGGACTGATGCTTCCATTCTTATTCCCTTGCTATTAGTCCTCCAGATGGCTGCCAGGACAATCATTTAAAACCACAAATCAAGTCTGTTACTTCCCTGCTACAAACCCTCCAAGGGCTTTCCATTTCATTTAGTATAAACTCCATGCCCTGGGTCATGGCTAAAAAGTCCTGTGAACTTTTGCAACCTGTATTAGTCTTTTCTCACACTGCTAAAAACGACATACCCAAGACTGGGTAATTTACCAAAAAATAAAAAACAAAAGAGGCTTAATGGACTCACAGTTCCACATGGATGAGGAGTTCTTACAATCATGGCAGAAGGCAAATGAGGAGCAAAGTCACTTTTTACCATAGTGGCCAGCAAGAGAGAACATGTGCAGGGGAACTCCCCTTTATAAAACCATCAGATCTTGTAAGACTTATTCACAATCATGAGAACAGCATGGTAAAGACTCCCCCCGACCTCCTATGATTCAAATATCTTCCACTGGGTCCCTCCCATGACACTTGGGAATTACGGGAGGTACAATTCTAGATGAAATTTGGGTTGGGACACAGCCAAACCATATCACAACCTCATCTCATGCTTTATTCACTTTATTCTAGTCTTGGCTCTTTGCTCTTCCTCCAGAATGCGAGATTATTTTTTTCTTAATCTCATACCATTGGCACTTTCTCTTTTTTTGCTTGAAAGTTTCTTTCATGTTTTCACATGACTTTTTCCCCTATTCCTGTTCATGTATCACCTCCTTAGGGACAATGTTCCTGATCAGACTCTCTAAGACACTGCTTTATTTTTCTTATCTGCTTTCTTGTTGTCCTTTAATTACATACTTGTCTATATTCTGTCACTTCCACTAAAATATTGAAACATGAGTTGATCTTGTTTATCGCTGAATGTCAGCACTTACAACAGTCTTACATTGTAGACTAGCAAATATATGTGGATTACATGAACGAAATCTATAAAGTTAAAAGAGAAACTCATAGCCAGTTAAAATAGAAGATGATGGGTTGTTTGTAAACAAAACATACAGAGTAGTGGCACTAATGAAAACTCTGAATAGCAAAAATCGTATTGACATCTTTGATCTCATTTAGACCCAGAGATGGGGCTGAATTTACTGGATGTTAACAAATCTAAAAAACTGCATTTGCAATGCAACAACAACAAAAATAAGTGGGACCTAATAAAACTAAAAAGCTTCTGCATAGCAAAAGAAATAATCAGCAGAGTAAACAGAAAACCCACAGAGTGGGAGAAAATATTCACAAACTATGCATCCTACAAAGGAATAATATGCAGAATCTACAATGAATTCAAACAAATCAGCAAGAAAAAATCAAATAATCCCATCAAAAAGTGGGCAAAGGACATGAATAGACAATTCTCAAAAGAAAGTATACAAACAGCCAACAAACATATATGAAAAAATGCTCAACATCACTAATTGCTAGGGAAAGGCAAATTAAAACTACAATGAGATAACACCTTACTACTGCGTGAATGGCCATAATTAAAAAGTCAAAAACAATAGATTGGCATGGATGTGGTGAAAAGGGAACACTTTTACACTATTGGTGGGAATGTAAACTAGTACAACCACTATGGAAAACAGTAAAGAGATTCCTTAAAGAACTAAGAGAACTACCATTCGATCCAGTAATTGCACTAAATGTATCTACCCAGGGGAAAAAGAAGTCATTATATGAAAAAGACACATGCACATGCATGTTTATAGCAGCACAATTCACAATTTCAAAGATATGAAACCAACCTAAGTACCTAACTGCCAACAAGTGGATAAAGAAAGTTATATATATACACATATATACTGTAGAATACTACTCATTCATAAAAAGGAATGAAATAATGTATTTTGCAGCAACTTGGTTGGAGCTGGAGGCCATTATTCTAAGTGAAGTAACTCAGACAGGACTGGAAAACGAAATATTGTATGTTCTCACTTATAAGTGAGAGCTAAGCTATGAGGATGGAAAGGCATAAGAATGATATAATGGACTTTGAGGACTTGGCGTGTGGAGTGCAATGACTGGGAGTGGGGTGAGGGATAAAAGACTACCTATGGGGTATAGTGTACACTGCTCAAGTGATGGGAGGGCCAATATCTCAGAAACTACCACTAAAATTTCCATATAACCAGAAACCACCTGTACCTCAAAAGTCATTAAAATAAAACAAAATTACTAAAGAAAATAAAATAAGTAGTTTCAGGTGATAATATGCATTTGCAATGCTTGATTTGAAAGTTCTGTCTTAATAATCCTATTTGGAGACCCATCTGAGCCCTCTGCTGACATCTTTGGCTTCTGCAACTCTACCACATTAGATATTGGAATTAGAGACTTTTTCTTACCAATATAAGGGAGAGCTATCTGTAAAGATTTAAGAAAAAAGTACTGATTCTTAGAGAAAGTCAGAGATTGAAATGAACATTTTAAATTAGACAGGATCAAAGGTATCTTCTAACTATTGGGTTTTAAATTCCAGTTTTCCACTTATCCGAAAACTGATCCTTCCTTAGATAAAATTCTATTTAAAGTAAACTTCTTAGCAAACATCTTCTAAGACATTAAAAATTAAGTCTAGATTATTCATAAATTTAAGAGACAATTTTGTCTGGGTTGGACATTGTTTTACATGTAAAGGACTCAAACTAATTTTTTTATATGCAAGAATATTTTGAGTATAGATGATATCATCAGACTTTAACACTCAACTTAATTTATGTTATGTTTTTAAAGCTTATTGCTTGTCTATCATACCTTGTCTGTTATTCTATATGTTAAATTCAAGTAGCAAGATTTATAATAGAAGTCAGATTTTAAAAATCTGGAACCGATTAAAGACATTCACTTTTAACATGCCCTTAGTCCCAGAAGTTTTATATTAGCAATATAAAGCATTCCACACTAATAGAAAAACTGGATTAATACTAATATGAGAGGTTATTTTTCAAAAGGCTTTAGAGTTATGTCAATGACCTAATGATAAATGTTCCAGTAAAATTTACACCTTTAAGAATTCTTTATACATTGTCACTGCATCTTGCACATGCCACAGTCTGACCCATTTGGACAATAGACAGAGAACTGTTCTGTTAAACAGGGCTAAGAAGTAGCTGTAGCAGGGACTGCTGGCTGTTCACCAAAGTTCATTCTCTTCTTCTGCTCTAGTAATACGGTTGGGCTGAAGATGTGACCACGAAACCAGGAACTACATTTTCTAGCACTGCCACCCCTCATCAATCCTTTCAGAAAAGCATGACTGCATGACTTCATTTTCACCATTGGAAAATAAATGGAAGTGATGTGTACCTCTTCCAGGCCTAGTGTCAGAGGCATTCAAACTAAAGCGACTTCATCTTAAACAGGGACCGGGTAAAATAAAGCTGAGACCTACTGGGCTGCATTCCCAGGAGGTTAGGCATTGTAAGCCACAGGATGAGACAAGAGGTCAGCATAAGATATAGGTTACAAAGACCTTGCTGATAAAACAGATTGCAAGAAAGAAGCCAGCCAAAACCTATCAAAACCAAGATGGTGATAAAAGGGACCTCTAGTTGTCCTCACTGCTCATTGCATGCTAATTATAATGCATTAGCATGCTAAAAGATACTGCCACCAGTGCCATGACAATTTACAAAGCCATGGCAATGTCAGGAAGTTACCCTATATGGTCTAAAAGAGAAGAACCCTCAGTTCAGAGGAATTGCCCACTATTTCCTGGAAAACTCATGAATAATCCACTCCTTGTTTAGCATACAATCAAGAAATGACCGTCAAAATAGCGAACCAGCAGCCCCTGGGGCTGCTCGGCCTATGGAGGACCCATTCTTTTATTCCTTAACTTGCTTCAAAATCTCTCTTGCACAAGTTCCAAGAACCCTTTCTTGGGGTCTGGATCAGGACCCTTTTCTAGTAATGCTGGGATTTAAAACATTGGGATTATATTCGTTGATGCTCTTTCCTCTTCCCATAAACTGGAATAAATACTATTTAAAGAAAACTTCCTTAGCAAACATCCCTTATGGGGTTAAGGGCAACAGTCCAGATGATAATGGAGAGAGAAAATGGTAAGACCTGATCCCAGAATGACTGCATGGACCACAGCAGGCTGCCTGTTTGCTCTGGACTGACATGTAAGGAAGAAATAAAAGCCATTTTAAAACGCACTGCACTGTGAAGACTTACCGTAATAACATTATAACAATTTGGCCTTTTATGCTAAATAATACAGGGGCTAAAGCCATCCTGGGTGCCCTCCTACCCCACTTTCATGTTCTGCTCTCTTTTCATGGTAGCTCCTCATTCCCCAGAACACTCAGGAAGCTACCTGCATGTGTGCTCTATTTTGGATTCTTTTCTTCATGATTTTGGCTTGCTTGACTTCTAAATCCTGAGTTTTGTTGCATTTAGTTTTAGCTATTTGGGTCATTCAAAGGCATCTAATTAACTCAGTCACTTTTTTAGAAGCTTATACACCATTATGTCTGATAAAACGCATTATTTTACCTCAGAGTTGTGACTTAATCCAAATGAATAGATTTTTTTTTTAATTGGCAGAAGTTCCAGCAGAAGTCCACAGATTATTCTAATGTCTGTTCAATTATATTCTATAATGTTGGATTTTCCCTTCAGATTCTCAGGTGAGAGCAGAGCTCAGCTTCCCCTTCCAAGACAGATAAAGAACAAAAATTGAGGCTGGGATCTTCCCATTTCTTTGTCGCTGTTTTGCTAGATGACCAAAAGTAAGAGATTGTCCCAGATTTTAATCTGAAAAATGTAGGCTTAATTTATTATCACAAACAGTCATGAACTAGACAAATATCAATTACTATCTACTATCTAACTTTAACTAATTTAACTAATGAGATTGCTTGATTCAACTTAGATTTCAGAAGTTTCCATTTACTTGTTACAATGAATCAGAAGCTGAAAGTTTCTGCGTAATGCCTCACTCTTTCCAACTTAGTTGTCTTTTGACCCAAAAAGTGAAAGAATTTGTAGATGACACTGATCAAAGAATGTTCACGTTTTCTGGGCCACCTCCAATTATAAATCAGAGAATAACAGGTCCTCATTCTGCATCCCAGTTTTTATGACATACTTTCTAATACTTTCACACTGCTGGGTGCTACTTTTTCATGGGATATGAAATAACTCACTGGATCATAGTCAACATATGAAAAAGTATGAATAGAATAGAATACAATAGTATAAGAGTGCTTCAACTATAATTCCAGTAAGTACTATTTTGTGAAATTTTAGTTTCCATTGGAAATTTACTTTCCAACATTCTATAAATGTTAAGGTGAGTGTGAATGTGTACTGGGTTGTGATGCAAAATGTATTATTTACTATTAAAAATAAAGTTTTAAAACTGTATTTTTAGTTTTAGCCCATCAGCTCATTTTGGAAACAGGATGACTCCTCTGTATGGATGCCTGCCTACCCAGGCTACTGCTTTAACGTCACTAAATGGAGTCTCTTAAATTAACCTTTAAAGTGCTACAGTGCCATGTAATAATAAATGACACAAGTATGTATCAGGGAGTTAGGTCCAGTGCCATCCTTTTGCAAAACTATTTAATTCTCTGTGCTTCTATAAAAATCAATCCCCAAATCCCAACACCGTTCTAGTTTACATAAAATAATGCCTTTGTAAAGAAGAGTTTCCAAAATATAAATTTGTCTATGGTCAATAACTTAATTTACACATGGACTAAACATACAGTTCTATAATTTTAAGTTTCCTCAATCATTGACGACTTCATGCTGTACTCAGAGCACCACAGAGATCCTTTGTGGGAAAGCACCAATGTACAATTGCTCAATGTACAATTTAACAGTTTATATGAGAAGCTGTTTATTGCAATAAAAGGAATTTGCTCAGATTTATGCTCAAATCCATTTGTGGCTTCTGCTATAGATTATCTTTTGGGGGGTAGGAGGTCAGGTAACTTTTTTATTTTAAATGCAAAAAAATGTATTTTACTTGGTGGAATGCACATATCTGTAATTTGCATACTACATTTAGAATTTCAAATTTTATATATAGCATGCCTTATATTCCAGATGAAATTACTTATAACTAGATGCATTCATTTAATTATTATACATATTAAAATGTATAAAACATTCATCAACACACTCAAAAATATAAATCAAGGGAAAGGAGAAATTCTTGACTGATTGCTTTAGTTGGAAATACTGACACATTAGTTTGTCTTATGAATGATCATATCTAGTAGCTTAACTAATCTGCTTAATAATCTGCCCCACTGTCTATTCTACAGTGAAGAGAAAATCTGAGCACAAACACGATTGAATGATGAACAGAGAAAAATAATTATGTTGTCCTGAAAAGTGGTTTAACTCTTTAACTGTAAAATATTCCGCTTTTCAGAAATCACCCTTCTGAGAATAATCTACGAACTCACTAATTTACCCAAAAGTACCACCATTAAAAATGAAAAAAGATAAAACATCAAAACTTATGCCTTAAGAACATTTGGTTATAATAATTTTAGTTATTCTAAGATGATACTGTTAGTACTTGAATTGATAGCTCATTATTGTATATTTGAAAACTTTATGAAATGACTTTACCTTTTCCTATGTAATATTATTTAAAACAGTGTTGAAATAATCTACAGGCTTTACACAGTCACTAAAATTTCACCATTAAATAAATCACTTTGTGTTAAGATGCTCAGTATCTGTGAGCACAGAAGTGTCTGAAAATATGCAATAAATAAAAGGGGAAAGAAAATTAAGTGTGATTTTGAGCTTCTCTGATAGAAAATTTATGATTATTTAAATTGGCCCTAGGGTGCTGTTTATTTTTTGTATTATCTTTAGAGGGGAGGGAAAGGAAAAGGAGGGAAAGTAGCTTGTTAAGCAAATGAATAGTGCCCCCCACTACCTTAATGCTGGAGGAGGACTCTTTTCAAGCACTTGAGAAGTGTGCAAACACTGTAATTGCCACATGAACAAAAGCCACTCTGCACAGCTCAGCTCACCCTTTGATATGGAAACTACAAATCTCTTCTTCTTTTAGTAAATCAGGATTTCCAGACAGTAACCTTTGAGTCCCACTGGTTTATACAACACTTTCCTCCTAATAAATTTAGATCACAGGTGGTTTTTAGTGCTTTGCTTTGTGCCTTAGTAATGCATCAAGGAGGTCTTAGGGCACTGGCCTCCCTACTTGGTAGATTCCACCTTCCTACCTGGTAGAAATTAGTGGGGGTTACACAGGTGGTATGGCAAAGGTATTTCCCAAAACGCTATTTTTTTTTCTCTGAGAAAAAAAAATCCCTTAAGCTTGCCTTTAAACTTTGAAACATAATTTTTGGAATAGTGTTTTCTTATTGTTTGCAAGATGTAAATGGAGGCAGTGGTATGTCCATGAGCTATAAGCTTAGTTATACATAATCGTTTGTGGAAAATACTTTGTGGTCTCTTAAATAGATACACATAAAGTCAATTCACCCTCTCGAAAATATAATCCTCAATGATTTGACATTGGACTGAGTTCCAAAGGCTCAAGAAACACCAATGACTAGCCTGAGAAAGAATTTGGCAAACAGAAATTTTCTATGGAAAAACTGGTCTCAGTGTTAAGAGTAGAGATCCTGCCAGGAAAACTTTGGGATGCTCCAAAAGGGTAATTGAAATAAATTTAATCAAGGTGTTACCACTACGGAACATATCCAAGTCACATGGCACCAAAGTATGTTAGCAGTGGCAAATCTGTATGAGCCTGCAAGAACTTCAATTCTTGCTGCCTCAGAAGAAAGAGTTTGACCAAGGAGCATAAGGCAGAAGAAGAGTCAGGCAAATATTAGGGCAGGAGTTAAAGTTTATTAAAATGTTTAGAGTAGGAACGAAAGGAAGTAAAGTACACTTGGAAGAGGGTCAACCAGGTGACTTGAGAGATGCAAGTGAGTGATTTGACTTTTGACTTGGGGTTTTATAGACTGGCATGTTTCGGGGGGGGGGGGGCGCTGCATCCCTTATACGCTGATTCTTCCCTTGGGTTGGGCTGTCTGCAGGTGCAGTGCCCTGCCAGCAGTTGGGAGAGACCGAATGTGCAGTGTGTTTACTGAAGTTGTACGCATGCTCCCTTGAGGCTTTCTTCCCTTATCAGTTGAGTGTTCCTGCCAGTTAAACCTCACCATTTTGCCTCTTAGTGCACATGCGTGAACTCATTCCCCAACTCCTGAGATCTTATGGGGAAATTGCTGATCATCAGTTTCAGGTGTTTCTGTCAGGCCTCTGAGCCCAAGCCTGTACGTATACATCCAGATGGCCTGAAGTAACTGAGGAATCACAAAAGAAGTGAAAATGGCCGATTCCTGTCTTAACTGATGACATTACTTTGTGAAATTCCTTCTCCTGACTCAGAAGCTCCCCCACTGAGCACCTTGTGACCTCCACCCCTGCCAGCCAGAGAACAACCCCTTTGACTGTAATTTTCCACTACCTACCCAAATCTTATAAAACAGACCCACCCCTATCTCCCTTTGCTGACTCTCTTTTCATACTCAGCCCGCCTGCACCCAGGTGAAATAAACAGCCTTGTTGCTCACACAAAGCCTGTTTGGTGGTCTCCTCACATGGACACGAGTGAAATTTGGTGTTGTGACTCAGATAGGGGGACCTCCCTTGTGAGATCAATCCCCTGTCCTCTTGCTCTTTGCTCCATGAGAAAGATCCACGTAAGACCTTGGGTATTCAGACCAACCAGCCCAAGGAACATCTCACCAATTTTAAATCAGGTAAGCGGCCTCTTTTTACTCTCTTCTCCAACCTCTCTCACTATCCCTCAACCTCTTTCCCCTTTAAATCTTGGCTCCATCCTTCCATCTCTCCCTTCTCGAAATTTCAATTCCTTTCCTTTTCTGGTAGAGGCAGAGCAGACGAGACGCATTTTATCCATGAACTCAAAACTCCAGTGCCAGTCACAGACTCGGGGAGACAGTCTTCCCTTGGTGTTTAATCACGTGAGGATGCCTGCTTGATTATTCACCCATGTTTCAGAGGTGTCTGATCACGTGGGGACGCCTGCCTTGGTCCTTCACCCGTAGCAGCAAGCACTGCTTTTCTGGGGGGCAAGCACCCCCCACCCCTTCTCTCCATGTCTCTACTCTCTCTTTTCTCTGGGCTTGACTCCTTCACTATGGGCAACCTTCCACCCTCCATTCCTCCCTCTTCTCCCTTAGCCTGTGTTCTCAAAAACTTAAAACCTCTTCAACTCACACCTGACCTAAAGCCTAAATGCCTTATTTTCTTCTGCAATGCCACTTGGCCCCAATACAAACTTGACCATGGCTCTAAATGGCCAGAAAACGGCACTTTCAATTTCTCCATCCTATAAGACCTAGATAATTTTTGTCAAAAAATGGGCAAATGGTCTAAGGTGCCTTACATCCAGACATTTTTCACACTTCATTCGCTCCGTAGTCTCTATTCCCAATGTGATTCCTCACATATCCTCTTTCTTTCCCTCCTGCCTGTCCCCTGAGTCCCAACCCCAAGCGTCGCTGAGTCTTTCCAATCTTCCTTTTCTACAGACCCATCTGACCTCTCTCCTCCTACCCAGGCTGCTCATTGCCAGGCCGAGCTAGGTCCCAATTCTTCCTCTGCCTCCACTCCTCCACCCTATAATCCTTCTATCACCTCCCCTCCTCACACCTGGTCCTGCTTACAGTTTGGTTCCATGACTAGCTCTTCCCCACCTGCCCAACAATTTCCTCTTAGAGAGATGGTTGGAGCTGAAGGCATAGTCAGGGTACATGGGCCTTTTTCTCTATCAGACCTCTCTCAGATCAGTCAGTGTTTAGGCTCTTTCTCATCAGACCCCACTACATATATACAGGAATTCCAATATCTAACTCTGTCCTACAATTTAACCTGGAGTGACTTAAATGTCATCCTAACTTCTACCCTCTCCCCAGGTGAATGGGAAAGAGTTTTTTTCTCTGACCCAATGTCATGCTGACAACTGCCGGCTCCATGAGCCAGATCTCCAGGAAGGCATTAGAGCAATTCCCTGAGAGGATCCCCAATGGAACTATCAGGCAGATTCCCCAAGTATAGTTAGGCGAGATTACATGATTTCCTGCCCAGTTGAAGGGCTTAAAAAGGCAGCTTACAAAGCTGTTAATTATGACAAGCTTAAAGAAACTACCCAAGGTAAAGACAAAAACCCAGCCCAGTTCATGGCTCGTTTGGCAGCAACCCTGAGACGCTTTGCAACCCTGAGATGCTTTACAGCCCTAGACTCTGAAGGGTCAGAAGGTCATCTCATTCTAAATACGCATTTTATCACCCAGTGAGCTCCTGACATTAGAAAAAAACTTCAAAAATTAGAATCTGACCCTCAAACTCCACAACAGGAATTAATCAACCTCGCCTTCAAGGTGTACAGTAATAGAGAGGAGGCAGCCAGACGGCAACGCATTTCTGAGTTACAATTACTTGCCTCTGCTGTGAGACAAAACCCAGCCGCACCTCCAGCACACAAGAACTTCAAAATGCCTAAGCTGCACACGCCTAAGCCGCAGCAGTCAAGCATTCCTGCAAGACTTCCTCCATCAGGATCTTGCTTCAAGTGCCAGAAATCTGGCCACTGGGTCAAAGAATGCCTGCAGCCCGGGATTCCTCCCAAGCCATGTCCCATCTGTTCACGGACCCACTGGAAATCAGACTGCCCAGCTTGCCTGGCAGCCACTTCCTAGAGCCCCTAAAGCTCTAGCCCAAGGCACTGTGACTCCTTCCCAGACCTTCTCGGCTTAGTGGCTGAAGATTGATGCTGCCCGATCGCCTCGGACGCCCCCTGGACCATCATGGATGCCGAGCTTCGGGTAACTCTCACAGTAGAGGGTAAGCCCATCTCCTGTTTAATCGATACGGAGGCTACCCACTCCACGTTACCTTCTTTTCAAGGGTCTGTTTTCCTTGCCCCCATAACTGTTGTGGGTATTGATGGCCAAGCTTCAAAACCCCTTAAAGCTCCCCCACTCTGGTGCCAACTTGGACAACATTATTTTATGCACTCTTTTTCAGTTATCCCCACCTGCCCAGTTCCCTCATTAGGCCGAGGCATTTTAACCAAATTATCTGCTTCCCTGACTATTCCTGGACTACAGCCACATCTCACTGCCACCCTTCTTACCAACCCAAAGCCTCCTTTGTGTCTTCCTCTCATATCCCCCAACCTTAACCCACAAGTATGGGATACCTCTTCTCCCTCCCTGGCAACCAATCACATGCCCATTACTATCCCATTAAAACCTAATCACCCTTACCCCGCTCAATGCAGCACGCTTTAAAAGGACTAAAACCTGTTATCACTGGCCTGCTACAGCATGGGCTTCTAAAACCTATAAACTCTCCTTACACTTCCCCCATTTTACCTGTCCAAGAACCGGACAAGTCTTACAGGTTAGTTCAGGATCTGCACCTTATCAACCAAATTGTTTGGCCTATCCACCCTGTAGTGCCCCACCTGTACACTCTTTTGTCCTCGATACCTTCCTCCACAACTCACTATTCCATTCTTGATCTTAAACATGCTTTTTTCACTATTCTCCTGCACCCTTCATCCCAGCCTCTCTTTGCTTTTACCTGGACTGACCCTGACACCCATCAGTCCCAGCAGCTGACCTGGACTGTGCTGCCACAAGGCTTCAGGGACAGCCCTCATTACTTCAGCTAAGCTCTTTCTCATGATTTACTTTCTTTCCACCCCTCCACTTCTCACCTTATTCAATATATTGATGACCTTCTACTTTGTAGCCCATCCTTTGAATCTTCTCAACAAGACACCCTCCTGCTCCTTCAACATTTATTCTCCAAAGGATATCAGGTATCCCTCCAAAACTCAAATTTCTTCTCCATCTATTACCTACCTTGGCATAATTCTTCATAAAATCACATGTGCTCTCCCTGCCAATCATGTCTGACTGATCTTTCAAACCCTAACACCTTCTATAAAACAACAACTCCTTTCCTTCCTAGGCATGGTTGGATACTTTTGCCTTTGGATACCTGGTTTTGCCATCCTAACAAAACCATTACATAAACTCACAAAAGGAAACCTAGTTGACCCCATAGATCCTAAATCCTTTCCCCATTCCTCTTTCCGTTCCTTGAAGACAGCTTTAGAGACTGCCCCCACCCTAGCGCTCCCTGACTCATCCCAACCCTTTTCATTACACACAGCCGAAGTGCAGGGCTGTGCAGTTGGAATTCTTACACAGGGACTGGGACCGCGCCCTGTGGCCTTTCTGTGCAAACAACTTGACCTTACTGTTTTAGGCTGGCCATCATGTCTCCATGCAGTGGCTGCCACCACCCTAATCTTCTAGAGGCCCTCAAAATTACAAATTATGCTCAACTCACTCTCTACAGTTCTCATAACTTTGAAAATCTATTTTCTTCCTCCCACCTGATATACATACTTTCTGCTCCCCGGCTCCTTCAGCTATACTCACTTTTCGTTGAGTCTCCTACAATTACCATTGTTCCTGGCCCAGACTTCAATATGACCTCCCACATTATTCCTGATACCACACCTGACCCCCATGACTGTATCTCTCTGATCCACCTGACATTCACTCCATTTCCCCATATTTCCTTCTTTCCTATTCCTCACCCTGAACACACTTGGTTTATTGATGGCAGTTCCACCAGGCCTAATCACCACTCAGCAGCAAAGACAGGCCATGCTATAGTATCTTCCATACCTATCATTGAGACTACTCTTCTGTCTCCCTCCTCTACCTGTCAACAAGCCAAACTCATTGCCTTAACTCAAGCCCTCACTCTTGCAAAAGGACTATGTGTCAATATTTATCCTGACTCTAAATATGCCTTCCAGATCCTGCACCACCATGTTGTTATATGGGCAGAAATAAATTTCCTCACTATGCAAGGGTCCTCCATTATTAACGCCTCTTTAATAAAAACTCTTCTCAAAGCCACTTTACTTCCAAAGGAAGCTGGAGTCATTCACTGCAAGGGCCATCAAAAGGCATCAGATCCCATCGCTCAGGACAAGGCTTATGCTGATAAGGTAGCTAAAAAAGCAGCTAGCGTTCTAACTTCTATCCCTCATGGCAGTCTTTCTCCTTCTCATCTGGCCACTCCCACCTATTCCCCCATTGAAACTTCCACCTATCAATCTCTTCCGACACAAGGCAAATGGTTCTTGGACCAAGGATCTCCTTCCAGCTTCACAGGCCCATTCTATTCTGTCATCATTTCAAAATCTCTTCCATGTAGGTTACAAGTCGCTAGCCCATCTCTTAGAACCTCTCATTTCCTTTCCATTGTGGAAATCTATCCTCAAGGAAATCACTTCTCAGTGTTCCATCTGCTATTCTACTACTCCTCAGGGATTATTCAGGCCCACTCCCTTCCCTACACATCAAGCTCAGGGATTTGCCCCTGCCCAGGACTGGCGAATTGACTTTACTCACATGCCCAGAGTCAGGAAGCTAAAATACCTCTTGGTCTGGGTAGACACTTTCACTGGATGGGTAGAGGCCTTTCCCACAGGGAAGGAAGGCCACCGCGGTCATTTCATCCCTTCTGTCAGACATAATTCCTCGATTTGGCCTTCCCACCTCTAAACAGTTAAATAATGGACCAGCCTTTATTAGTCAAATCATTCCAGACACCAGCCCAACTTAAACTGCACCCCCAAAACTTGGATAGAGCCTAAAAACTTGCCAACCAAGCAAGTTGTTATGCTGAACCCCCTTGGGCCCTCTCTAGTTGGATGTCCTGGGTCCTCCCAATTCTTAGTCCTTTAATACCTATTTTTCTCCTTCTTTTATTCTGACCTTGTATCTTTGTTTAGTTTTTCAATTCACACAAAACTGTATCCAGGCCATCACTAATAATTCTATGTGACAAATATTTCTTCTAACAACCCCACAATGTCACCCCTTAGCACAAAATCTTCCTTCAGCTTAATCTCTCCCACTCTAGGTTCCCACACCGCCCCTAATCCCGCTCGAAGCAGCCCTGAGAAACATCACCCATTATCCCTCCATACCACCCCCCAAAATTTTTGCTGCCCCAACATTTTACCACTATTTCATTTTATTTTTCTTGTTAATATAAGAAGACAGGAATGTCAGGCCTCTGAGCCCAAGCCTGCACTTATACCTCCAGATGGCCTGAAGTAACTGAGGAATCACAAAAGAAGTGAAAATGGCCACTTCTGCCCTAACTGATGACATTACCTTGTGAAATTCCTTCTCCTGGCTCAGAAGTTCCTCCACTAAGCACCTTGTGACCCTTACCCCTACCAGCCAGAGAACAACCCCCTTTGACTGTAATTTTCCACTGTCTACCCAAATCTTATAAAACACCTCACCTCTGTGTCCCTTCACTGACGCTCTTTTCAGACTCAGCCCGCCTGCACCCAGGTGAAATAAACAGCCTTGTTGCTCACACAAAGCCTGTTTGGTGGTCTCTTCACATGGACGCATGTGAAACTATCTACTGGGAGACTGTCTCTTCCTGGTACTGGCTATGACAAATTATTATTTTAGGGAGACAGCTTAACAACCACCTGGCCATCACTGGATGGTTGCCTCACATTCATGAAGGGGTGTCTCTCTTGCCCTGCTCATGTCCAACTAATTACCGACTGTAACAAAGAGATTATTTAAAAGTGTGAGGTGAGGGTTATGCATAGCTAAAAAGGGATGGTGAAACACCAGGATCGCCACTAGACTTGAAAGGCAAGGTGAGGGAGCAGCTATTGGGTCCTAGAGAAAGCTGTAGATGTAGCCGATGGAGAGCTACCCCACAGGAGCCATGGCAGTTGGGGAACCAAGCTACTGACAGCCTATGATCTGCCATGAAATAAAATTTACAAATCACTTCCCCTGATACTCTTTAATCTCCTGTCAGGGACTCCCAATGACTATGGTCAACCAGAAGCAAGAGGGCAAGAATACGGTTAAGTAGCCTGTAGAAATTGGCCTCCTGACACCCAGAGCAGACTGAAGATGCATACAGAATGAGTCTGGAAGAGCAAGACTCTTTGTTACACTCAGATTTCCTAAAATTTGAGCTTGAGAGCTGTTTGTGAAAGAAAGCTCACTGAATGGAAGCTCATATACACCAGTGTCAATGTTGACAGTGTAGGTGGGATTGTGACGTCTTTGGTTAATTAATCAGCCCACTCTTTAAGGAAGAAAGGCAGTGCACCACCATCCTGAATATATAGGATGTCTTTTAATTCCTGAAAAATTATCTTTCTCGTTCTTCTCTCTCCCACTCACTCACTTATTCAGTGTATGATACCATTGCTGAGCAAATATGTCATGAAACAGGGCACTTGGATAGCCGTCAGTCATAGACTGAGTCTCCTATAGATGTAAACATCAATTAAGTGGTTCTAAGGTCATACGTCTTATCATTTCCTTGACTAAACCCTTCTCACATGACCAGTGTGTGGGGAGTGGGGATGCGGAGGTATAGTTGGGAACAGTGAAAAGAAGAAATTGATGTTGATACCCCGAATTTACCAAGACAACATTATCTTTAAGGACTGAAAGAAGGAATTTACTATTAGTAAAGTAACATTATCCTTGATAATAGTTCGTTAGTATCTTGTTAGCAGTTTTGTCTAGGGTACTCTACATTTGCATACAATTTCTCATTTAACACTTATAGCTACCTATTAGTGGATTGGCCACATTTTATTTGCTCCAGTGGATTGGCCACATTTTATTTGCTCCAGTTTTACAAATGAGGAAACTAAATTATATAGAGCTTAATGACACCCCCAACTCACATAACTAGTAATCCATGGAGTCAGATTTAACTCAGGGTTTGTCACAGATAAACACAAGATATACTCTAATTATTAATGCTTTTTATTTTGGTATTATCTTTTTTGACATTAAGATATTACTTCTGAGGCAAACATATTTAATAATAACAATGAACTTAACATCATTTAAAATAAAATGATTAAAATGGCTAAAAGGAATTTTCTATGTTATCAAACTCTATTAACATTAGAGAATAGTCAAAATCCAATTACTTGCAAGTGACATTTTTTTCCCTTACAGGAAATTTATTTAAATAGTCTCAAAGTATAAGGCCGAATGTGCTGCAATCATATTTCAAGTTACAAAGGTTATTATTTGCTAGGAGCATAAAAAAAATTCACAAGATATTAAATCATATTTTATATGACTTGTTTAATAAAGAGAAAATGGATTAACACAAATCATTTACTATAAAAGTGTTTTAAGATGATTTATGCAAAAAATATAAAAATATTGTGAAAATTATTTCTGACAATATGAATGTTAGGAAAATCAACAAAAACAGAGCTTAACTAGTAAATCAAAATTAAACATAATATGATATAAAATTCAAATTATTGCTGTTCTGCATATAGTACTTCTCATAGAATTATGACTTTGGAAGGTTTATAAAACTAGAACTTCATAAAACCTCATTTAGGTAAGTAATATTCCAGTCCCATTTTTAAAAGCAGAAGCGGATGTGTCTGTGAGAATTGGAAGAGATACTCAATAGTGATTTCATAACAAAGAAAATCCTCCTTTTGCTGACTCCTTATGCCAGATGTTTTCTCCTTCTTGCAATTCAAAGGATTTGTCATCTTAAAGATTGTTGTAATTTAACTAAATAATTAAAAAAGGATCAGCATGCTTTATCTATCTCAAAATAATAGAAGCTCTGCATTTAGCCAATATAGCTTTTATATTTCTATTAGGCAATAGAGAATTATTTTCTAGCACAATGTGTCATTTGAGTGGAATTCTGCTTGTATTTTTGGCCATGTTTACAACTTGTTTAGGATTGAGTATTATAGAGATTGATATATTTGACATAACATTCCTAGAGATGTTTCTCCTCTACAAATTATGGTTAAGATAATTCCTTGAAATGTCTTCAAAAAAAAAAAAAAAATCCCATGCCATAGATCAACAGTAGTAGAAATATTGTCCTCTGAGGGTCATTGTATCTGAAATTTCTTTCATCCAGCATGGCCCTAGTTATTCACATTCATCTCTGATCAAGACAAAATTGCAACAGATCCATGGTATCTTTGTTTTGCTTTGAATATGACCAGTGTGATGTAAATACCATCACCAATTATCATTTACTAAATTCTGAATCTGCAAGGAATTCTGTAGAACTGCTATTTCCTACTAGGAGAGTAGAATCTTTAAGTCCATTTATTAAAGTAAAATTTGAATGGCATAAAGTTGACTCATTTTAAGTTTATAATATGATGATTTCTATAAATTTAGAATTGTGCGACCATCACCTCAATCTGATTTTAAAACAACTGCATCACTTCATAAAGAGAGACTCCTTGATTTTTAAATTTGTGAAACAACAGCAAATAAGTGACTCCTGTTTATGAAAACAATATAAAATATGATTATAAATACTCTAAAGTGAAGTTATTACTTAAATTGTGGATTTTGTAGTCAGAGGAATACCTAGAAATCTTTGTTATCGTTGAGTTGACAAGCTTTTTGGGTAAAATGTAGTTGCTGTAAGTATTTTATTCAATCATGGAGATGGCTGAAATTTTAACTGAATTACTTGTATGTTGCAATGTTTTCCTAAAACAGGAAAAAAATTACAATTCATATCTCTACAAATAATTTTACAAGCTGATCTTTAATTATTCTGAGAGATGAGAGTGTTTCTTTTTATAGAGCCGTGGGGCTTGGAATATATTTAGATCGATACACAAGGCAGAAAGGACAAGACCCAGTTGCTGAACTGAAACAACTGATTCCATTGGTAGTCTCTCTGTCAGCACCAAAACTGGAAATGCCACTCCTCAAGAAAAAGACCATGAATCCAAGCACCTTTCCAAAATTACTTAGTGGAGGCCTGAATCTTGTAAGAAAACTCACTTAGAGTTTCTGCATTTGCAAATAAAATTTCTTTTCTGTGTGTTTTTATTTTCTAGTGCTGCCCTAACAAAGTACCACAAACTGGGTGTTTTTACACAATAGAAATTTATTCTCTCACAGATCTGGAAGCTAGTAATTTGGAATTAAAGTGTCAGCAAAGCTATGCTCCCTCTTTGGCTCTGGATAGATTTCCTCCTGCTTCCTCCTACTTTCTGGGAGCGGCTACAAATCCCTGGCGTTCCTTGGCTTGAAACTGCATCACTCCAAGTTCTGCCTTTGTTATCACACGGTATTTTCCCTGTGTGTCTATGGCCTCATTTTAACCTGATTTCATCTGTAGAAATCTTTTTTTTAAAAAAATAAGGATATATTCACAGATACCAGGGAATGGGATTTCAACATATGTTTTGGGGGAACACAATTTAACACGCAACAATATGAGCCTTTAGAAATCGTGAATCCCATGCACGCGCCTTTATTGTAAAAGTTAAAGACTTTCCAAAGAGCAATGAGTCCCTCTGAGGTCATATGTTCAGGTTGAAATGAGGTTCTAAGAGATCAGGTATCTTCTCAGATCATGTAAGTCTTCCTGCAATGAGAACATCTAAACAAAATGAGCTAAAAGTGAAATGTGCCTTTTTCTATTCTTTCAATATCTGAATAATTTTGTGGAATATATTTACTATTTATTGTTAATAAACATCCCTCATTTGTTATCTAGTCTTTCATACAAAATACACGTGCAAATGTTCTGAAGTGAAACCATGACTCATTTCTTTCTCCTTGTAACCTTGCTTTATAGATGTAGAAAGCAGTTTCTTTTTGAAGTTCAGTGTGGACTTGAAAGTACAGTTTCTATAGAAACAAATACTAGAGATCAGGTTAGATGAGTTGTACATATTTCAGGCACTTGGACCTTATCTCTCATCCCACCAGTCAGAATCTTCCTCATTGGTCTTCTCTAGGCATTGTTTACAAGCTTTGTCTTACAGACTGATATTAATTTTATGATTGTGATAGGTAACAGGATGTTACATAGGGCTCTTGCTGTTTGGGTTTCTGCTAAGGCCCAAACAAGAGTTGGCAAGTATGTCCGCACCTTCAAAATGAAGTGCTAACCGAGTTCAACAGACTGGTACAAGAGGGAGACTTTGCTTCTATTATCAAACTACCCTTCGAGCTTTTAGAGAAGTTAAGAAAGCTGAAGAGAGGAGAAAGGGTTTAAAGGAGGATTCTTAAAGGGGAGTGTCATTGGACTGTGATTCTCTCTGAGGAACAGAGGGTTGAAAGGTGTACCCTTGTTACCTCAAGTCAAGTGAGAGGGGCTTTGAGGAGGCCATGCACAGAGTCTCCTATGCATCTCCCATATGAACTACAGTCATGCCTGAGAGTCTTATGATGACAGGTGACTGGCTGTAGCAACCCATGGTGACAGAGGAAAGTTCTGCTCTTGGAAGTAACTGCATGGCCTACAGGGACCCAGATGAGGATTACATATGAGAACTATCTGGGGTTTTCTTGGGTTCTGTCCCAGAAGGCTGCTGGAGGGTTAAGGAGGCCTCAGCTGAAAGTCTAGCGGTGACTAGATAATCAGGGTGACTAGGTAATCAGTGGCTGAGGGAGAAACAATGGAACCAGCAGAGAACTTGAGAAGTGTAGCTGAGATATCTCTAGAGATGAGGGATCTCAGAAGAGCCCAAGAAAATACCCACAAGAGAAAGCGTCCCTGTAAACACTTGCCAAACCCAGAGAATTGAAGTCATGGACCTTTCAAGGGGGAGGAAAAACAGTCAGTCCCACAAAACAGCTCTAAATGACTGTGAGGGAGACACAAAAAAGCTGGTTTCTGATTTGTGAATATGTTTTATTTCCTTTTAAAAATACCCAAATATCCTTATGTGTAGGGAGGATTCTATTGTCAGGTGACAATTCATTTTTTATAATGAAGAGAGAGTCTATGGAGGCCATTTACCCACATGCTATGTCATATGTATCACATACATGTACACAGACTCCCATCATTTAAAATTAAAAGTATTTTCTGCATATTTTAAGCATTCTCTCAACTAATAAACATCAACTCGAGGCAGTGTGGCAAAAACTATTGCTGTAATTGGAAACCTGTGTTTCAGCAAGGTGGTGATTTACAATAGACAAAGCAAAACTGTTGAATTTTTCTTGCCTGTTCTTCAACTGTGCCTCTCATTCAAGTGGGGATGTATGTACACATGATGCAGTTTATAACTCTCTGTCATCTGTCCACCACCATTACTAGTCTTTTCTAGGACTCAGAATTTAGGCAGCAGTTCACAAAAAGAACATAGGTCCTAGGGCACTTCTTTTGGTGCCAGAACACATGTTTTGGGATCAGAAAAAGATGCTCTCTCTTACAAACCATGGGTACATTGTAGTCCTGCCCTATATTCTGTCTCTTAGTAGAACATTTCTACTTAAAAGTTATGACTTCATTGCAGTCTCTAATTTTCTTTATAATTTTACCTTCAAATAAATTCCCCTTTTCAACTTCCTTATTCTGGTAAATGACAGCACTGTTTTCCTGAATTACTATGAATCAAAATCATTGTCATTTTTTTACTTCTCCATCTACTGTGCATTTAACATCCAAGTCGTGCTCTCTACATTTTTCAAACAGCTCCCATAAATGTATCTTCTTTAGCAGTTTTAGAAAGTTTCACTAGTTGCCTGAATTTTTTCAGTCTGCAAAGTTGTTTTCCCAGCCTCCTGGTTCTCCTCTCTTCTGGTTTATCTTGTGCATAGCAAACAAATTTCTCTTTCTGAAACACAACTTCTGTTTATCACTCTGTTGTTAAGGACTATTTTGTGGCTTCCACTGACCTCAGAATAAATGAAAAACTTCAGATGGAATTATAATACCATTAAGGCAGATGCAGTCTCTCTGAACCTCACCCATTACATACTTTAATCTTACTCCTGTAAAATGCCTTTATGGTGTAGGGGGGCAGTTCCAAGATGGCCGAATAGGAACAGCTCTGGTCTACAGCTCCTAGCGTGAGTGAGGGAGAAGACGGGTGATTTCTGCATTTCCAACTGAGGCACCGGGTTCAACTCACTGGGGTGTGTTGGACCATGGGTGCAGGACAGTGGGTGCAGCCCACTGAGTGAGAACCGAAGCAGGGCAAGGCATCGCCTCACCCAGGAAGCGCAAAGTGTAAGGGAGTTCCCTTTCCTAGCCAAGGGAAGCGGTGACACACAGCACCCGGAAAATCGGGTCATTCCCACCCTAATACTGAGCTTTTCCAAGGGTCTTAGCAAATGGTACACCAGGAGATTATATCCTGTGCCTGGCTTGAAGGGTCCCACATGCACGGAGCCTCGCTCATTGCTAGCACAGTAGTCTGAGATCAAACTGCAAGGTGGCAGTGAGGCTAGGGGAGGGGTGCCCGCCATTGCTGAGGCTTGAGTAGGTAAACAAAGCAGCCAGGAAGCTTGAACTGGGTGGAGCCCACCACAGCTCAAAGAGGCCTACCTGCCTCTGTAGACTCCACCTCTGGGGGCAGGGCATAGCTGAACAAAAGGCAGCAGAAACCTCTGCAGATTTAAATGTCCCTGTCTGACAGTTTTGAAGAGAGTAGTGGTTCTCCCAGCACAGAGTTTGAGATCTGAGAATGGACAGACTGCCCCATCAAGTGGGTCCCTAACCCCCGAGGAGCCTAACTGGGAGGCATCCCCCAGTAGGGGCAGACTGACACCTCACACGGCTGGGTACACCTCTGAGATGAAGATTCCAGAGGAAAAATCAGGCAGCAACATTTGCTGCTCAGCAATATCCACTGTTCTGCAGCCTCTGCTGCTGATACCCAGGCAGACAGGGTCTGGGGTGGACCTCCAGCAACCCCAACAGACCTGCAGCTGAGGGTCCTGACTGTTAGAAGGAAAACTAACAGACAGAAAGTACATCCACACCAAAACCCCATCAGTACATCACCATCATCAAAGACCAAAGGTAGATAAAACCACAAAGATGGGGGAAAAACAGAGCAGAAAACCTGAAAATTCTAAAAATCAGAGCGCCTCTCCCCCTCCAAAGGAACACAGCTCCTCGCCAACAATGGAACAAACCTGGACGGAGAATGACTTTGATGAGTTGAGAGAAGAAGGCTTCAGATGATCAAACTTCTCCGAGCTAAAGGAGGAAGTTTGAAACTATCGCAAAGAAGCTAAAAACATTGAAAAAACATTAGACGAATGGCTAACTAGAATAACCAATGTAGAGAAGTCCTTAAATGACCTGATGGAGCTGAAAACCATGGCATGAAAACTACATGACAAATGCACAAGCTTCAGTAACCGATTCAATCAACTGGAAGAAAGGGTATCAGTGATTGAAGATCAAATGAATGAAATGAAGCAAGAAGAGAAGTTTAGAGAAAGAAGAGTAAAAAGAAACGAACAAAGCCTCCAAGAAATATGGGACTATGTGAAAAGACCAAATCTA
>NW_016804262.1:4218394-4254754 GCF_001698545.2 Rhinopithecus bieti
GGTGCTATAAAGATACATGCACGCGTATGTTTATTGCAGCACTATTCACAATAGCAAAGACTTGGAACCAACCCAAATGTCCGTCAATGATAGACTGGATTAAAAAAATGTGGCACATATACACCATGGAATACTATGAAGCCATTAAAAAGGATGAGTTCATGTCCTTTGTAGGGACATGGATGAAGCTGGAAACCATCATTCTCAGCAAACTATCACAAGAACAGGAAACACCGCATGTTGTCACTTATGGGTGGGAATTGAACAATGAGATCACATGGACACAGGAAGGGGAACATCACACACCAGGTCCTATTGTGGGGAGGGTGTAGGGGGAAGGGACAGCATTAGGAGATATACCTAATG
The DNA here is from genome assembly GCF_001698545.2 of Rhinopithecus bieti. Taxonomy (NCBI): domain Eukaryota; kingdom Metazoa; phylum Chordata; class Mammalia; order Primates; family Cercopithecidae; genus Rhinopithecus; species Rhinopithecus bieti. The sequence goes on from NW_016804262.1 coordinate 4,218,761, forward strand.
TAAATGATGAGTTAATGGGTGCCTCACACCAACATGGCACATGTATATATATGTAACAAACCTGCACGTGGTGCACATGTACCCTAGAACATAAAGTATAATAAAAAAAAAAAAAAGAAAAGAAAAACAATGCCTTTATAGTCTCAAAGGTAATGTCATTCATTCGTTAAAAAATGCTTACAAGTGGCCCACGCCTGCAATCCTATCACTTTGGGAGACTGAGACAGGTGGGTCACAAGGCTGGGAGATGGACACCATCATGGCGAACACAATGAAACCCCATCTCTACTAAAAACACAAAAAATTAGCCGAGTGTGGTGGGGGGCACCTGTAGTCGCAGCTACTTGGGAGGCTGAGGCAGGAGAATGGCGTGAATTGGGAGGCAGAGTTTGCAGTGAGCCCAGATAGCACCACTGTACTCCCGCCTGGGCAACTGAGTGAGACTTCGTCTCACAGAAAAAAAAAAAAAAAAAAAAAAAAGAAAGAATGCTTGCAACTCTGCTAGATGTGGGGATACAGCAGTGAAAATCAAAGACACAGACCTTGAGTACACATCATCTGGAGTCCAGAGGGACACACAGACAAGTTAAACACATTTCATGTTGGGAAGTACCAAATGCAGTAGGATAGGAGAGGCATAAAATACCCTTGGGTCATCAGAGAAGGGTTCTCAAAGGTAGTGTCACTCACATTGAGGCCTGAATGCAAAGCAGGAATTTCTGGTGAAGTGCAGTCAAGCAGTCTGCCAAGTAGAAGGAAAATAATGTATGAAGGTCTAGAGGTGAGACTGAGCATGGCTAGTTTACGTAATTGAAAGCAATTTTGCTTTATTAAAATGTAGTATATTGGTACCTAAGAAAGGAGAGGATAAATCTTGCAAGTTAGGATAAAAAACTTTGACTTTATCTTAGAAAAATGTGAAGCTATTGGGCCTTTGAAAGAAAGAAAAGAAGATGAGCAGATTTGTCATAGAAAGTATACTCTGGCTAGTGGTTGTAGCATGGGCCCAGAAAAGAGCAAAGGACCAGGTAGGAGACTGCTTCTGGAACCCAGATGTGAATTTACAGTGGATTAGACTTGTGTAGAGACAGTGGAGATGAAGCGAAAACAGTGCTGTCATTTACCAGAATAAGGGATTTGGAAAGGGGAACGTATTTGAAAGAAAAATTATAAAGAGAATTAGAGGTTGCAATGAGTTTATAACTTCTAAGTAGCAGTGGAGTATCCCAGTGCTAATAACTGCAGGAAGCTATTTTCAACTTTAGCCCAAAAAGGGTAAGCAGGCAGGAACTCTGACTTTAACTCCAGTAACACATAGCCTGAGGCATATCCAGAGTGGAGAAAATATATATTCCCACTCACTGTTCTCCCTCATTCCCTCCCTGTCACCTTATGCCAACGCTCACCATTGTTCTAACTCCAACAGAAGATAGAATGCAGTAGAGTCGTTGACGCCATCCATGTTAGTCAAACCCCTGGGTCATGGAGCCAGATGAAGAAGGAGGGCAAACAGAAGGTAACCTGCACAAACTTATTGTTAGCACTATCATGCACCTCTGGATCTTTATCTTCCTTAAGCTCATAGTAGTGTTTAACAATTTTGGCCACTTCTTGAAACTTTCCTTTTGTGGCCTATGACCCTGCAATCTACCTGTCTTTTACCGCAGCCTCCTTTGCTGTATCTATCCCTTTATTTAAATGCTGATGCCCTCAGAGCTATGGCTCTTCAAAAGCTGTTTTTCTCTCATTGGCCTTCAGTGGGTCTCCTCTATTCCTATTGCTTCAGTCATCAGCAATAGCTTCATGATTTCTAAGACTATTTTGAATCCAGATATTTTTCCTGAGTTTCAGGCCCACTTCCTTGTCTGTCTATGTGCATGTTTACTAAGAAGTCTCATAGACATCTCAAGATCAACATGTTAAAATTGAACTATCATATCTAACCTCAAATCCTTTCCATTCATATTTCCTACTTTAGCAAATGATAAAATCATTCTTACAACTACCCAAAATAGAAATTTTGGATTCATCCTTGACCTAACACATTTACTTGTAATTAGAATTTTTTTTTTCTTTTCTTCTTCTTCTAAAAAAGAAGACAGTGTTGCAATTCCTCATGGATCTAGAACCAGAAATACCATTTGACTCAGCAATCCCATTACTGGGTATATACCCAAAGGAATATAAATTATTCTACTATAAAGACACATGCACATGTATGTGTTATTATTGCAGCACTACTTACAATACGGTTGAACTAATTTACTTTCCCACCAACAGTGTAAAAGCATTCCTATTTCTCCACAGCCTTGCCAACATCTATTGTTCCCTGACTTTTTAATAATTGCCATTCTGACTGGTGTGAGATAGTATCTCATCATGGTTTTGATTCGTATTTCTCTGATGATAAGTGATGTTGAGCTTTTTTTCATGTTTCTTGGCCACGTCAATGTCTTTTTTTGAGAAGTGTTGTTCATATCCTTTGCCCACTTTTTGATGTGGTTGTTTTTTTCTTGTAAATATGTTTAAATTCCTTGTAAATTCTGGATATTAGCCCTTTGTCAGAAGGGTAGATTGCAAAAATTTTCTCCCATTCTGTAGGTTGCCTGTTCACTCTGATGCTAGTTTCTTTTGCTGTGCAGAAGCTCTTTAGTTTAATTAGATCCCATTTGCCAATTTTGGCTTTTGTTGCAATTGCTTTTGGCATTTCTGTCATGAAGTCTTTGCCCATGTCTGTGTCTTGAATAGTATTGCCTAGGTTTTCTTCTAGGGTTTTTATGGTTTTGGGTTTTATATTTAAGTCTTTAACCCATCTTGAGTTACTTTTTGTATAAGGTGTAAAGAAGGGGTCCAGTTTCAATTTTCTGCATATGACTAGCCAGTTTTCCCAACACCATTTACTGAATAGGAGATTCTTTCACCATTGCTTATTTTTGTCAGGTTTGTCAAAGATCAGATGGTTGTAGATATGTGGTGTTATTTCTGGGGTCTCTGTTCTGCCCCATTTGTCTATATGTCTGTTTTGATACAAGTACCATGCTGTTTTGGTTACTGTAGCCTTGTAGCATAGTTTGAAGTCAGGTAGCATGATGCCTCCAGCACTGTTCATTTTGCTTAGGGCTGTCTTGGCTATACAGGGTCTTCTTGATTCCATATGAAATTTAAAATAGTTTTTTTCTAATTCTGTGAAGAATGTCAATGGTAGTTTGGTGGGAATAGCATTGACTCTGTAAATTACTTTGGGCAGTATGGCCATTTTCATGATATTGAGTCTTCCTATCCATGAGAATGGAACGTTTATCCATTTGTTTGTGTCCTCTCTTATTTCTTTGAGCAGTGGTTTGTAGTTCTCCTTGAAGAAGTCCTTCACATCCTTTGTTAGCTTATTCCTAGGTATTTTATTCTCTCTGTAGTGATTATGAATGGGAGTTCATTTATGATTTGGCTCTCTGCTTGCCTATTGTTGGTGTAAAGGAATGCTTGTGATTTTTGTACATTGAGACTTTACTGAAGTTGTTTATCAGGTCAAGAGGTTTTTGAGTTGAGATGATGGGGTTTTCTAAATAGAAAATCATGTCATCTGCAAACAGAGACAACTTGACTTCCTCTCTTCTGATTTGAATACCCTTTATTTCTTTCTCTTGCCTGATTGCCCTGGCCAGAACTTCCAATATTATGTTGAATAGGAATGGTGAGAGAGGGCATCCTTGTCTTGTACTGGTTTTCAAAGGGAATGCTTCCAGCTTTTGCCCATTCAATATGATATTGGCTGTGGGTTTGTCATAAATACCTCTTATTATTTTGAGATGTGTTCCATCAGTACCTAGTGTATTGAGAGTTTTTAACATGAAGGGATGTTGAATTTTATCAAAGGCCTTTTCTGCATCTATTAAGATAATAATGTAGTTTTTGTCATTGGTTCTCTTTATGTGATGGATTACATTTATTGATTTGCATATGTTGAACCAGACTTGCATCCCAGGGATGAAGCCGACTTGGTTGTGGTGGATAAGTTTTTATTGTGCTGCTGGATTCGATTTGCCAGTATTTTATTGAGAATTTTCACATTGATGTTCATCAGGGATATTGGTCTGAGGTTTTCTTTTTTTGTTGTGTCTCTTCCCAGTTTTGGTATCAGGATGATGCTAGCTTCATAAAATGAGTTAGGGAGGAGCCCCTCCTTTTCCATTGTTTGGAACAGTTTCAGAAGGAATGGTACCAGTTCCTCTTTGTACTTCTGGTAGAATTCAGCTATGAATCTGTCTGGTCCTGGGCTTTTTTTGGTTTGTAGGCTATTAATTAATGCCTCAATTTCAGAGCTTGCTATTGTTCTATTCAGAGATTCAACTTCTTCCTGGTTTAGTCTTGGTAGGGTGTATGTGTCCAGGAATTTATTTATTTCTTCTAGATTTTCTAGTTTATTTGCATAGGGATGTTTTATTATTCTCTGACGGTAGTTTGTATTTCTGTGGTGTTGGTGGTGATATCTCCTTTATCATTGTTTTTATTGTGCCTATTTGATTCTTCTCTCTCTTATTCATTAGTATCTATCTAGTGATCTATCTATTTTGTTAATTTTTTCAAAAAAAAAAAAACAACTCATGGATTCATTGACTTTTTGAAGGGTTTTTTGTGTCTCTATCTCCTTCAATTATTCTCTGATCTTAGTTATTTCTTGTCTTTTGCTAGCTTTTGGATTAGTTTACTCTTACATCTCTAGCTCTTCTTTTGGATTAGTTTACTCTTACATCTCTAGCTCATCTCTTTAATTGTGATGATAGGGTGTCAATTTGAAATCTTTCTAGCTTTCTGATATAGACATTTGGTGCTATAAATTTCCTTCTTAACACTGCTTTAGCTGTGCCTCAGAGATTTTGGTATATTTTATCTTTTTTCTCATTGGTTTCAAAGAACTTATTGATTTCTTCCTTAATTTCATTGTTTACCCAGGAGTCATTCAGGAGCAGGTTGTTCAATTTCCATGAAATTATGTGAGTTCAAATGAGTTTCTTAATCCTGAGTTCTTATTTGCTTGCTCTGTGGTCTGAGAGACTGTTTGTTATGATTTCAGTTCTTTTGCATTTCCTGAGGAGTGTTTTACCTCCAATTATGCAGTCAATTTTAGAATAAGTGCCATGTGGCACTGAGAAGAATGTATTTTCTGTTGATATGGTTTAGAGAGTTCTGTAGATATCTATCAGGTCCACTTGATCTAGAGCTGAGTTCAAGTCCTGAATATCCTTGTTAATTTTCTCTCTCATTGATCTAATACTGACAGTGGGGTGTTAAAATCTTCCACCATTATTGTGTGGGAGTCTAAGTCTCTTTGTAGGTCACTAAGAACTTATTTTATGAATCTGGGTGCTCCTTTATTGGGCACATATATATTTAGAATAGATAGGTCTTCTTGTTTAATTATTCCCTTTACCATTATGTAATGTCCTTCTTTGTCTTTTTTGATCTTTGTTTGTTTGAAGTCTGTTTTCTCAGAGATTAGGATTACCACCTTTGCTTTTTTTTTTTTTTTTTTTTTAATTTTCATTTGCTTGGTAAATTTTCCTCCATCCTTTTGTTTTAAGCCTGTGTGTGTCTTTGGATGTAAGATGGGTCTCCTGAATACAGCATACTGATGGGGTCTTGACTCCTTATTCAATTTGTCAGTCTGTGTCCTTTGATTGGGGCATTTAGCCCATTTACATTTAAGGTTAGTATTGTTATGTGTGAATTTCATCCTGTCATCATGATGCTATTTTGATGAGGTTATTTTGCACAATAGTTGATGCAGTTTCTTCATAGTTCGTTGTTCTTTATATTTTGGTGTGTTTTTGCCGTAGTTGGTACCGGTTTTTCCTTTCCATATTTAGTGTTTGTTTTAGGAGCTCTTGCAGAAGGGGCCTTGTGCTAACTAAATTCCTCAGCATTTGTTTGTCTGGAAATTATTTTATTTCTCCTTATGAAGCTTAGTTTGGCTGGATATGAAATTCTGGGTTGAAAATGCTTTTCTTACAGAATATTGAACATTTGCCCCCAGTATCTTCTGGTCTGTAGCATTCCTGCTGAGAGGTCCACTGTTAGTTTGATGGGCTTCCTTTTGTAGGTAACCTGGCCTTTCTCTCTAGCTGCGTTTAACAGTTTTTACTTCATTTTGACCTTTCTTTATTTTGACACATAATCTGATGATTATGTGTCTTGGGGTTGACCTTCTTGTGGAGTATCTTAATGGTGTTCTCTGTATTTCCTGAATTTGCATGTTGACCTGCCTTGCTAGGTTGGGGAAGTTCTCCTGGATAATATCCTGAAGTGTGTTTTCCAGCTTATTTCCATTATCCCTGTCTCCTTCTGGTATTCCAATCAATCATAGGTTCAGTCTTTTTATGAAGTCCCATATTTCTTAGAGGCTTTGTTCATTCCTTTTCATTCTTGTTTCTCTAATCTTGTCTGCCTGTCTTATTTCAGTAAGGTGGACTTCATACTTTGATATCCTTCCTTCCACTTGGTTGATTCAGCTGTTGATATTTTTGTATGCTTCATAAAGTTCTCGTGCTGTGTTTTTCAGGCTCCATCATGTCATTTATATTCCTCTCTAAATTAGTTATTCTAGTTAGCAATTCCTCTAATATTTTATCAATGTTTTTAGCTTGTTTGCATTGGGTTAGAACATGCTCCTTTAGCTCATCGTAGTTTTTTTTTATTACCCATCTGAAACCTACTTCTGTCTATTCGTCCATCTGATCCTCTGTCCGGTTCTGTACCCTTGATGGAGAGACATTGCGATCATTTGGAGAAGACACACTCTGGTCTTTTGGGTTTTCAGCACTTTTTGTTGTTGTTTTTGATTCTTTCTCATCTTTGTGAGTTTGTCTAGTTTTGGTCTTTGAGGCTGCTGACCTTTGGTAGGGTTTTGTGGAGGTCTTCTTGTCATTGTTGTTGTTGATGATGATGCGGTTGGTGTCACTTTCTGCTTCTTTGTTGTTCTTTCAATAGTCAGGTCCCTCTTCTGTAGGGCTGCTGCCATTTGCTGGGAGTTTACTTCAGGCCCTATTCATCTGATTTGCTCCCAAGCCTGCAGATGTTACTCAAGGAGGCTGAAGAGCAGCAAAGACAGGTGCCTGCTCTTTCTTCTGGGACCTCTGACCTCAAGGGGCACCAGCCTGATGGCAGTAAGATTGCTCCTATATAGGATGTCTGACAACCCCTGTTGGAGGGCCTCACCCATTTAGGTGACATTGGGAGCAGGACCCATTTAACCAAGCACTTTGTCCCTTGGTGGAGAGGGTGTGTTTCACTGGGGGAAAACCCATTGGTCTGCCTTGATTTCCCAGAATTACCAGGAGGAGAGGCTAAGTCTACTAGTCCACAGAGACTGTGACCACCCATCCCCCTAAGGGCTCAGGCCCAGGGAGACCTGAATTCTTTCCCCATCCTCTGGCTGAAGTTACTGGAGATCTTACAGGGAATTCTCCCTCACTGAGGAAGGATGGGTCAGGGTTAGACCTGAAGAGGCACTCTGGCTGCAGACTGCCACAGCCGGTGTGTTGGGCTGTGGGGACAAGTCTTGGGACCCAGCCATCCATCCAGCCTCCCTGGCTCCAGCAGGGGAAAAGCATAGCCTGGAGCTATAGAAATGGGTGCTACCCCTCCCTCCACCCAGGGAGCTTAGTGTGTTAGGCAGTTGCGAGTCCCAGTGCTGGTTGCTGACCCTCCCCCAAGGAGCTCAATGGGCTTAGACAGAAGGCAGCTGCAGCTGGTGCTGGTTGCCCCTCCCCCCGAGAGTTCAGTAGGCTTAAGCAGTTTCCAGCTGAGAAACTGTAAGAATCTGCGCTGTTCCGGGGTTGGGATGCTAGACCCTGGTAGCGTGGGTTTGCGAATGGGAGCTTCTGATCTGTGGGCTGCACAGTTCTATGGAAAAGGCACAGTTTCCCCAACTGTGTAGCATGCTCACTCACCACCTCCTTTGGCTGGGGGAAGGGGATTACCCTTCCCCATGTGGCTCTCAGGTGGGCTGCCACATCACACTGCTCTTCCTTCTCTCCGTGGGTCATGCCAGCCTTCTACACAGTTTTGATGAGGGAACCTGGATACATTGGTTGCTAGATACCTAAGGATTCACAGGCTTATTATGGTTTTTTCCTATGAGAGCCTCCCAGTGGTGCTGCTTCTAGTCAGTCATCTTGGCCCTGTCCCCTGTAATTAGAATTTCTATCAATTTTATCCAAAGTATTTCTCAGTCTCATCCCATTTCTTTCCTGCTAGAATCTTGACAGGCACAAGGGTAATCTATGACTTGGTGAAAGTCTTTTCACAGGTGTGATGTGATGGAGGTAGAAGCTACATTATAGAAAAACCAAAGGGTAAATGGGAGACAAGGAAAAGAAAATAGCAAGTAGACTATTCTTTCAAAAAAGTTAGCTAGTTAAGGTTGAAGAGAGAAGGGGTAGCATCTACAAAGAAACATCCAGAGATGAAGATTTGATCATTTCATTTGACAATTTCATTATTTGTGAATATAACTCAATAGAGAAAGAGAGATTGAGCATAGTAGAAAAGGAGGCTAACACTGGATGCATGGTCCCTTAGGAAGATGATAGAAAATAGTTTCCCCTAACAGCAAGTCTAGTGTTAGACAGAAGAGACCCTGTTCCACAGTCACAGGAGGAAAGTGTGTTTGGGTATGCAGGGAAATCTGAATACAACAATGAGATTATTCTGCTTTGATAGCTTATCTTTTCCTTGTGAAGCTAAAAGCATTGTCGCCTATGAAAGTGAAAATGAGAGATGGGTTTGGAGATGTAAGAATGAAAGGCTGGCAGCAGTGGCTCACGCCTGTAATCCCAGCACTTTGGGAGGCCAAGGCGGGAGGCAGGAGAATGGCGTGAACCTGGGAGGCAGAGGTTGCAGTGAGCTGAGATCTCACCACTGTAATCTAGCCTGGGCAACAGAGCAAGACTCTGTCTCAAAAAAAAAAAAAAAAATTGTAAATATTTTTTGGGGAAAAGGTCTCAGAACTCTGAGAACCTAGTTAAGTTTTAAAATCATGCATTTAGACTGACACCAGTCTTGCAAGTTTGTATGACATTTCCCCAGAGGTTCAGGAGAAGTATGGGTATTATTTCAGAAAATGTGAACAATTAGATTGAGCCAAGGCTGGATTTTTCCAAGTACTCAGACTAAAGTAAGGGAGGAGACCACCCCTCATATCGTCTTATGCCTAATTTCCACCTCCAAAGAAAGAAGAAGTAAAAACTAAAAGGCAGAAATGAAATCCACAGGCAGACAGCCTGGTGCTGCACTCTGGGCCTGGTAGTTAAAGATCGACCCCGACCTAATCAGTTATGTTATCTATAGTTTACAGACATTGTATAGAAATGCACTGTGAAAATCCCTATCTTGTTTTGTTCTGATCTAGTTACCAGTACAAGGAGCCCCCAGTCACATACCTCCTGCTTGCTTAATCAATCACGACCCTCTCACATGCACCCCCTCAGAGTTGTGAGCCCTTAAAAGGGACAGGAATTGCTCACTTGGGGAGCTCGGCTCTTGAGACACGAGTCTTGCAGATTCCCCCAGCCGAATAAACCCCTTTCTTCTTTAACTCAGTGTCTGGGGAGTTTTGTCTGCGGCTCGTCTTGCTACAAAAGGACAATAGGAACAAAAGAGTCAAGGAATTATAGAGTGAATATTTGAAATGATGGAATGTAAAATTTAGTTTGCAAAGGGAAACTAGTGGTAGGGAGAGAAGTCTAAATTCAGGGGACTAAAATGTCCCTGAAAGGTTGAAGACAGATGTGGTGGGGATAATAGTGGAAACTGATGATCAGGGAGTTGAATGTCTAATTTAATATTTCCGTATAATTCTGAATACTTACAAAACCCAGGATGAACCCAGATGGTGGGCGGCTGATGTGGAGAAAATAGAAAGTCTTTGGACATAAGGCTTGATGAGTGACCTCTTATGGAGGTTGCCATACCTCAAGTGATGTCTTCTTTGCATACCCTGAGTCCAGTTCTTTTTCAGTGCATTTTATTTGTAATTAATGTCTCATAAGCCAGTTGACAAATTGCAGTGTACCACAATATACACAGTAATTTAAATATGAGAAGGTATTCTTTAGTCTACAATTCAGTTCCAGTTTTTTTTTTTTGAGTCATCTGAATACTTTATTTAAACATATTAACTTGAAAAAATATATTTTCGAAAACAGAAAACAGGTGGGCTTTTTAAACCAGGCTGCCCAGACAAGTTCCTCATTTGGTTTTCTAATTATAAAGCACAGAAGGAAGGTTTGGATTGAAGCTTTAATTTACCAGAGCTATACAGGATTCTTTTTCTACATGCAATCCAGTATTTGGCAGTTGTTAAATATTTGCTTTAACCATGAATTTATTTTGAGTACAACACAATTATACCTACTATCTCTGCATGGCTCTTTTAAGAATTGGCATACATTCATAAAATTTAACTAGAACAATGAATGATTTAAAAATAGAAAATGCACAATGACTGTATTCCCTTGGAAACACATAAGCTTTGACAGAAAGTGGAATAAAAGTTGTTGTGTAAAGAGCTTCAACACAATTTTTAAAATTTTTATTTGCTTGAAATATACTTAGCTATTCAGTGGGATCACTTGAACACACACTAAAACTTCAACGTGTGTCAGGCCTGTGATAATGAGCCATTAACTGTTTTTCCCTTACAATTATAACCATCTATTAAACAAATAATGATAACGTCGATTCACACATCTTTTCAGTTTATACACATACACTATATTTTATGGTTATATTAAATTGGAAGCGTTCTCTGGCTCATTTTCTTTTGTGGCTAATGAGTAACTTGGGTGATGGAAATAAGGATACAGTATATGGTGAGTTTCTGGCTGAAAATAAAGATACAGTGTGTTTTGGTTCCAAAAGAAGTATGTTCAGTCAAATGAATATAAACTTGGTCTCATTAACTTTGTTATAAATCAGCTGAGACAACTATTACCATTCATGAAACATCTATTGAAGCTCCACTATGTGTCAAGCACAGAAGGTGTGATGGTTAATACTGAGTGTCAACTTGATTGGATTCAAGGATGCAAAGTATTGATCCTGGGTGTATCTGTGAGGGTGTGGCCAAAGGAGATTAACATTTGAGTCAGTCGACTGGGAAAGGCAGACCCACCCTCATTCTGGGTGGGCACCATCTAATCAGCTGTTAGCACAGCCAAATAAAGGCAGGCAGAAAGACGTGAAAAGACTAGACTGGTTTAGTCTTCTGGCCTACATCTTTCTCCCATGTTGGATGCTTGCTGCCCTCGAACATCAGACTCCCAGTTTCTTCAGCTTTGGGACTCAGATTGGCTTCCTTTCTCTTCAGCTTGTAGACGACCTATTGTAGGACCTTACCTTGTGAGTGTGTGAGTCTATGCTCCTTCCTCTGCCATCACACAGCTCTTCTGATTAAAAGCCTGCCTTATTATTTGGTTGGTTTTCATCCCTCATTGAGAAGGTAACAGATTACAAATAATTGTCTGTGCTTTACAATGACTTAAACTCTGTAATGGTCATCAAGTAATATAAATAGGAAAATAAAGACTTTCATTCTATAATCTCAAGAGTTGGGAGCTGAGATGAGGCTGTGCACATCCTTAGAGGAGCTATGCTGTCTCTGACAGGAAATGTCATTTGTAAGAGGATTACAAATGTCTATCTATATTTGGTAAAGTGAGTCATGAGTAAGGCCATCAAGATAAAGGAACTGAGTTCAGTTTGCACAAAGAAATGAAGACGTGGTGTGCAGAGAGGAAATCATGAGATTTCAAGGTTCAAGAAGGAATCTTCATTTCCTTCTAGTTTGTCAGGATGTGGCTGAAGAGGAGCCTGGGACTGTAGGAGAAGTTCACGAGGCCAAGAGAAGAGATGGAAAGCAGAAGTATTAGATGTTGAAACACTATTTGGGGCATAGTGGTTAGTAGCATGAGCTCTGGAACCAAATTTCCTGGCTCAAACCTGGTTCTCACTGGCAAGTTAAGTGACCAGCATTCACTTATCCCTCTTTGACTCAATTTCTTACCTGTGAATGCAAACATTGATGCTCCAAATCTCCTTGGGTTGCTAAGGATCCAATGAGTGCATATGTATGGAACACTTAGAACATGGACCACATTGTGTATCTACAATGTAAATATCAATGTCAGCAATTCTTGGGATTGCACTGAAGTGGCTTTCCCAAGTACATCTGCCAGGAGTACAACAGTGGACAGGATCTAGCTTTTGTTTTCTTCGACAGTTGTGATCTGTATAGGTGTAGAGGGCTAGCATCTCAGATATAGTATTCAGCCAGAATTGAAGCTCACACATGGTAGTATGATAATAAGCAAAAGGTTTGATAGGATTGTGTTAGTCTAGGAGCAGAGCAGCATGCAGAAAAGGGAGGGAACTGCAAAGCAAAACAGTCTTAGCCTAGTGAAAGCCAGTGGAACAGGAGCCATAAGGTTGAAAGAAAGAAGAGACCAATGGATAGGTGAGTAGAAGAGAAAGTATGTGAGATAATTCAAAAGACAGTCACCTAGACCAAAGACTAAGGTAGGGACCATATTAAATAATAGATGGGTAAGTAGGTATGTAGATAGACAGAAAGATAGATAGGTATAAACAAAACCATCTTAATTCTTCTGAGAGTTGCTGGCAAGTGAAAAGAATCAGTTTTGGCTCCAGGTGCAAATATGGGAGAAAAAGAGAAATTATGTGTTGAAACTGACAGATTGCTCACTTCAAAAAGATGAAATTTGTTATATTGTAACCCACTGAGAGAGAAGTCAGTCTCTGTAGAAGTCAATTCTATGTGTTCTCAGGAAATTCACTGAAATTTGAAGGATTAGTGTAGAAAGGAGTGTTATTCATGACAGGACGTTTTTGATATTCTTCCTGATACCTGAGGAACAGACCAAATCTTCTTGCTTGTTCCAAGCATAAGGCTAAGATGGTAAATTGGAAAGATACATCTAGTTATGTCTGTCACATCTTATGCATTCAAGTTTAAATGGACTCAGGTGAAGAGTCTAGGCTGATGAGCTTTCACAGCTGATTTACCATAGAAAGCATCTGCTGCTGGTGCCAAGTGAAATGCTCACATAGGATGCTACAGGTGGACTGCAGTTCAGGGCAAGGTATAGACGTCAGCCTCAGAGGGTGAAAAGTAGTAAGCACAATGGAAAATTGCATTTTACATTTCTAAATTGGCAACTTTTTAAACAATCAAGAGTAGATAAGCATAGATGATAGAGGTATACTGTCAAGAACCTTGTCAACAAACAACAAGACACATCAAACTTGCCTCTCTTCCTGCTTCCATTGGAGCATGAGTTACTGAGGTTATTTAAGTTCTAGTAATTGGTCAGGAATAGGTAAAATAACGTCATTGATACAAGTACCTTCAGCAAAATAGGGCTCACAATTTAACTAAGGGTAAAAGAGAACTATAGGGTGGAGACAGAGAAATGTTGGCCACTGTTGAAGTCACCCTCACTCTCAATTTCATGATTAAGATGACTGATCATATCTCAAGATGTCTGGATTTTCCTCAAGCACTTGAGGTCAGAATTGGGTTTGGGAGTGAAGATGAATTTAAAAGAAAAGGGCTAACTGAGTGATGGTGGAGATGGAGCTAGCTACTATGTGTTTAGGAAGGCTGAGTTGTCAAGAACAGGGAAGAAGGCAAAGGAAGATCAAAAAAACATCTAAAGCAGCCTAGGATCAGATGTGATGTATCTGTCATTGAGAGGGAAGGCAGAGGCAGTAGAATGGGAGGGGTGTTGAGGGATGGTCTGATGGATTGGGAAGTCAAGAGTATGCAGGGGGTGTGTTCTGGAGCAGCTGCAGCTAAACTCATGCCTGAAGAAAATGCATTAAGCCTATAGCATGCTTTGGGAACAGAGTCCAACAAAGTTAGATTGGAAAAGATTCAGAAAAGGCCATCAAGAATTCCTAAGATAGCAAGGTCAAGAGGCAAAGATAAGGTCAAAAATCAAGAAGTCATCTCATTTTCAAAATGATTGTCTTTTTGGATTCAAATCTGTGCTTACTGAACTAAATAATTTCAAAAGTTAAAACTTTCAGAACTTTTAGTGGGTGTAACTTCGACTTTCTTTACTCTCTCCCCCACAAACAGTTATATAAGAAGTAACTTTAAATGTGTATACTTTAGAGCAGATTTGGATATTAATATATAGGGGAAGCATTTTGGTTAGCAGGAAACTGATTTTCTCTTTATTGGAATATTATGTACATAAAACATCCCAATTCCCCTTTTTAAAGACAGCTGAAGAAAAATGGACTACTTTGTGAAATGAGTCAAGATAATCAGAGCCTGAAAGGTAGAAGGAGAAAAGTAGAGATGGTGTGTGGGTCCCAGAAAACCATCACACAGGGCTTCTTAGGTTCCCAGTTTCAGTTCACATGGGACCTGTGCAGCAGGGGGCCAGATTTGCCTAGCAGCAAAAGGAAGGAACACAGAAATGAAACATAGCAAAGTTAAAGGTATTTTATAAATGGTTCAACATCCCCCACGCCCAGCACACCCCGCTGTTTTGTCTAAATGGATGCATTGTTGGGGACTCTACCTCCTCTACATTAAGAGTCTTTTGTGAGCAATACTACCACAGAAGGCACAGTGCAAAGCCTGATGTCGAATTCAGTCCTCGTCCTCCAGTTTTGTGATCTAAATAATGAAATCAAGATTTCTCAAGTCAACATTTGCAATATGATTCATAAATGTTAAATTTTAATATACTTGCAAATTATCATTTTCAATAGTTTGAGAAATCTATAGAACACATTCTAAACCCCCATGAAATATGTTATCTTGGTAATCTGGAAAAACAAAATGTTCTGACAATAGGAAGACCACATACTGCTTGCTCCAAACGTCATCTCGACCCAACTTAAGAAAACTTTCATAAAAGGACAATGTTAAACTGGCAAAAAAAGCAAAGGATTACTAAACTTCAATTGTATTTAAAGACTTTATTGGTTTCCTGAAGTGCTTTTTCATAGAGAAAATTTATAGATGACTGGGGAATTACTGTTAATATTAAATGGGTGCATAGTTGTTTTCTTCAAGCCAACAAAACCCCCAAATTCACTTAACAACAGAAGAGAATGTTAGTTTCTCTGAAAGATGTAAGTTTAGTTCATAGAGAGAGGAGCCTGCACAGAGGATTGTTAAAGATGCACACATAGCTTTAAAAAGATATTGATTAAAATGAATATTATGAATCAGACTGTCATATTATGCTTTATTCTCATTATCATTCACTCTCTTGTTCTTTTATATTAACTTTTACTGTAACTAGTATTTTATAACCCACAATATCTACAAATTTATGTTCCTCCTTTTCCCCAGAACTTCCATGTTTATAACGTGGATATCTTCCATTCTGGAGAGAATTATCTATAACAGTGCTTCTCAACCTATCTATTTTGAAGGACCAGGTTTTTTGATGTTGTTTTATTTTTGCTTGCAATCTGTTGTATATCAACTCTATTACACAGTCAGTGAAAATCTATTGCTGGCAAAAGGAAATTAATAAGAGAAAGACATATGGATATAATCACATGTTTATTATTAAATTCAATAATTGTTCTGTCAAATTGTTATACAAATTTTTAAATGCTTAGTCCCAATGTTTATACTTATCTCCATATAGACTAGTAACAGTTCTCAGATTGGTACTGGTCCACAGTTCACAATTTGAGAATCATTCACCTGGGGGCTTGAGATTATCCTAAGCTATCATGATTCCCTATAGTATAGAGAGACACTGAGTTATGAGGATGGACCCCATGTAGTAGTTATAGCAATAAACACTCTGTTATTTAGGTAGCATGTTTTTACTTCCCAAAGTGTTTGCATATTCATACTTCTATTTGTCTTCAGAACAGACTACGTGGCAGGTAGAGGAAAACTCATTATTTACCAGGAAGAAGCCAAGATGTCTTCATCATGAAAATGCATTTATGTAAGTGTACATGTTTTAGTTTACTATTTTCTACTGTTGTA
Source organism: Rhinopithecus bieti (assembly GCF_001698545.2). Classification (NCBI taxonomy): domain Eukaryota; kingdom Metazoa; phylum Chordata; class Mammalia; order Primates; family Cercopithecidae; genus Rhinopithecus; species Rhinopithecus bieti. The sequence continues at coordinate 4,234,809 of NW_016804262.1, forward strand.
CTGTAAAAAATCTGGAAAAAAAGACACAGTGAATTGAGTTACTGACCTTTTCATTTAATTCAAGAAACACTTACTAAGTATTCATACGTGTCACGCACTGAGCCTCGCTTCTTTGGAGAATCTGAGAGGTATACAAGATGTTGCTTATATTCTGATAGGATATATGAAGCATACAGTCATTAATTTTAGTGCAAGGCAACTGTGATAGAGATATTATATGGGTACCAAACCAAGTGCTGAGAGTTGAGAAGGAGAGGTTGATTTTAGCTGCAAAGAGTAACATTTGGGTTGGGTGTTGATGTAGAGTAGTTTCCACAATTGCTGAAATGGTTTTTGATGAGGAGGTAGAATAACATGAGCAAAGGTACAGAAATATGTAAAAACAAGGGGCCTATAGAAACGAGTTCATCATGGCTGGATTTGTGGTATGAGAGAATGATTTCTTGTCAGTAAAGCTGCGAAACTAGCTGTGTTAAATAATGGAAGAACTTAGGAAGTTAAAGAATCTGGGTGCTTTTTCTATCCCACAGGTGTGACTACATTACTGAATGTGGTCTCTGCTTTCTCAAGCTATACCTGGACTTAACACTTAATCACAGGCACAGAAGGCAATCTTGGCCTCACAAAGGCTAGCCAAAAGAGAAATTACAGAAGATTCCATGAGGAAACAAAAGAGAATTCTATTACACAATACACACACAAAAAAATGTAACAGAAGTTCTCATTAAACACTGTGTCCTTTCCAACAACTCACCAAATTTTCTTATTGGCTCTCAAGATGATTCATCTTTCTCTTAACTTTTCCTTCTCCCAGAGACATTTTCAATCTCATTTCTTATATAATCTTTTATTTGTACATTCCTTGTCCCGTTCAGTAAAGAAGGAACTGTCATCAATACTGTCTTCCTTAGAATCTCTATGGAGAAAGTATAAATAACATTTAGATCTCTTTCTTTCTCTAATTTGAATGGAGACATACCAAGAAATGTTAGATGATGGCTGGCATTGAAATAGTTATGTATTGTAAAAGTGGGGGTTCAGTGGGAAGCAGAGAAAGTCACCGGAGAGTGGAGAAACAAGGATGATAGAAAACACATGGTGTTTGAGAGACATGAAGAACAACTCCTGACCAAGACTCTCCAATTTTAACTCCAGCTCTAATTGCACTCTTTCTTTTCTTTTCTTTTTTTATTTTTATTTTTTCCGGAGATGGAGTCTTGCTCTGTTGCCCAGGCTGGAGTGCAATGGTGCAATCTTGGCTCACTGCAACCTCTGCCTCTCAGGTTCAAGCAATTCTCCTGCCTCAGCCTCCCAAGTAGCTGGGATTACAGGCATGTGCCATCACACCCAGATAATTTTTGTATTTTTAGTAGAGGTGGGTTTCACCAGGTTGGCCAGGCTGGTCTCGAACTCCTGACCTCAGGTGTTCCATCCACCTTGGCCCCGCAAAGTTCTGGGATTACAGGCGTGAGCCACTGCACCCCGCCTGGACTCTTCCTTCTTAACTACTTAACTACCTTAACTACAAAGCACAATGATTATTTATAGACTTAAGTACATTTATTTTCATTTTATTTTGTTGTAATGAGTTTTTGATCATGAAGTTTCATTGCACTTCTTACCTGGATGTCAAAAAAGAAGGAAATAATAACCGTATAAATTACCTTCAAATATGCCCAGATCACAAATAGTATAACAGAGATCGGGTATTAATGTCTCCAGAATCGTCCTGGGTGCTATTTCTCCCTCTACTCTTCATGAAGCAGAATAGGGCATATTAGTTTTAAGTGGCAAAACCTTTATTCTTGGAAGTTAAATTTCGTTGTAAAGAAACTGGGTGAAGGAGGAAGAAAGTACTCTGGAAAATAATGGCGTTTGTGTGGTAAGTGTATGTACTGCTTTGGAGCTCCCTACACTTTCTCTAGGTTTCTGAAACATAATGATGAAGAAAACCTTCTTAATAATATAATAGTTATTTTAATTCAGATATGAATTTAGAATTTAAGTAAAATAAATCATTTTCTTATCATATTAAATAGAAAATGTAAACCTGACAGGCATATGGTAAAAACACTTTTTTTTTTTTTTTTTTGAGACATCATCTAGCTCTGTCACTCAGACTGGAGTGCAGTGGCATGATCTCGGCTCACTGCAACCTCCACGTCCTGGGTCTAAGCGATTCTCATGCCTCAGCCTCTGGCGTAGCTGGGATCACAGACATGTGTGATCATGCCTGGCTAGTGTGCGTGTGTGTGTGTGTGTACGTGTGTGTGTGTGTGTGTTTTAGTAGAGATGGGATTTCACCATGTTGCCCAGGCTAGTCTCGAACTCCTGGGCTCAAGCGATCCACCTGCCTCTGCCTCCCAAAGTGCCAGGATTACAGGTGCAAGCCACTGTGCCCAGCCTAAATGACACAATTTTGACCCTGCTAGTAGTCACAGGCTCTGCAGGCTGAAGTATGGGACATGCTCCATATACTTGGAATACAGATTCTTCCCGCCAGCCGTACTCTTACATTGCCTGCATTGTCACGTTTGGCCATGAAGGACACCAGTAAATACAACACCCTCAGGAAAGCGTAATGAGGGTTCATGGCTGTACAATCAAGAGAAAAGGTAAAGTCACAAGTGTAGGACAGAACAGGCAATAGGTTTCAGAACATTGAATTTTACGATTAAAAAGGGCTAGTCGCTAATAAAATTCAGTGATTATGACGTGATTTCCCCAACTATACTTAAAGTAACACCAAGGTTACCCAAATCAAATATTTTAATGAATTCACAAAGACCAGAGGCATTTCTAGATTTCCCAGCTGCAAGAGATCTAAAATATAACTATTTTATTCGGCTCAAAAGAACAGTAAAGCAAAACCACTTATTGCTGGTGACATTCCAGGGAACAGTTAAATTTGCTTTATTGCCTTTGCTAATGAAAGTGGACAGCAGTGTAACAATACATAATAAGGTGAGTTTAGTTTTTATGTCCTGAGAACAATCTGCTTTACCCTTCTGGTTTAATTCTTTAAACTGTTTCTGTTTTAAGTAATTACAAACGATGGCTGGCAAGTGACAGTTATAACCACTGTAGCAAATGGCTTTGTTGTAGCATTGTAGCCTACCCCCAAGTACTATTACCTTGGACTTCTAGGGAATTTAGTGTGAGGATGGCACATGAAACAAATGCCTCCTGACTTACACTGAGCTTATAAAGATCTCCCTCCAGCAGGAACAGCTTGAGCTTGTGGCTAGTGGTACTTCACAAATGCTAGTATACACAACACTGCTGATGCTTGACTTACTATGAGAAGATAACATACATTTTGTTTTAATAGTTCTATTTTTATTTGGCAATTAATATATAAAAATAAAAATAAATGTGAAGATCACATGATATCCATGATTTCATGAATATTATTGCTTATGATGGCCTCTTTTTTAAAGTCTGTAACAGGAAAAATATTAAATAATAGTATAAGAGGTAGGTGGTGGAAAGGCTTCATGTTGGTGTGTAAATGTCAATGGTAGCCAGTCTCTAGTGGTTTTCCACTCCTGGTATTCATGCCTGCATGCAGTTCCCTCCCACACTGGATAGGGCTGCTATGTAACCAATAGGATATTGAAGAAATGGAAGAGTGTGATTCCCAAGGCTAGGGCAAATGTCATGTGAGGCTTCTGTTTTGCTGCTTTGAATCATTTGTTCTCAGGGGAGTCAGCTGCCATGCCATGCAAAGCAGCCCTAGGGGGAGGTCCATGTGGTGAGAGACTCAGGGCCCCTGCCTAATCAGGCTTCAGCCTGCAAGGAACTGAGTCCTTTTGTCTGCAGCTATGTGAGTGGGCTGACTTCTTGAGGGCAACCACATAAAGCACCTGGAGCCACAACCATTCAGCTAAGTCACTCCCAAAGTTCTGAAACAAACCATGTGACATAATGCATGTTGATTGTTGTTTGAAGCTGCTAAGTTTGGGAGTAGTTTGTTATGCAGCAGTGGATAACTAATAATGGGTAAGCAATACCATGACAGAAACTGGGAAACAAGGATAGAGAATCCCATTTACCTTTGCTCATACGTAGCTTCGTTACTTTCTCCTTCCCTTCCCTGAAATGTCTGTTACATAGGGAGGAACTAAGCTCCAATAAAATTATACATGCCTCTTGCTTCTGCTTTTTGCTGAACCTGTGCATGGTACCTCCTATCTGGCACGGTGTTCCCCATCACTTATTCCTTTTGACAATAAGAGTATGTCGGCATTTAATGGAGGCAAAACCTCTGGAACCAAGGGAAATCTAGTACATTTCAAGAGCAGTTTGGTCCTATAGATGACTCTAGAGTCCTAAATTCCAAATGTTAAATGACTTGCTATTTCTCTTGTTCCCTTTATGTTTTTTTTTTTTTTTTTTAATCAATCTCAAAGCAGATGTCATCTCTCAGCTCTGCCCTCATGTGCAATTTTATAGTTTCTCTGGGTCTCTAACTGATGCTATAATTAAATTCTGAGTAATTGTTACACACCTTTAACAGCTTCAAAACACATTTAAGGCATTTTCTTATTAATTAACTTTCTCCTCATATCAGCAAAAGCAGTTTGCTTTAAAAAGTTCCTTGGTAATGATAATCTAGTTTCTTGCCGTCACTCAGAAGACTTGAGAATATTCTTTTGATGTTGGTCTCTAAGTTTAGGATGAAACTAGTGGAAAGAAGACAGTGAAAGAGTAAGTGGAATTCAGTTCATTTTCTCTATTTACTCACTTACTCTAACTCACCATTTTATTGTTACTTCTGAATTGTTTTCTTGTCATCAATGGAAGTTTCTTATTATGTCCTGGGTATACATGTTGAGAATTAATGTGGCCTTGACTGTGTTTTGCTGTGTCAGCATTTCCATAATTATCTCTGCCATTAGCCATCTCCCAGATGATCACTAAAATTATATATCATGGGATTTAACTACAGACCAGACCATGATGTTTTTTAATTTTTAGAATTCCTTCCAAATAATTAAGAAACTAATCATCCTAGCTCCATTTTTCCTTTGTATCTAGTTGGGCCTGTTCTCAAGTGCCTCTTTTTGAACAGAATAAAAGGTTGTTTGTCTTAAAAATTTCAGACTGCTTTGGTTCCTAGAGAAGAGGAGCACAGCTTGCATTTCTCCATAGCCCCATTCGAAGAGGCAACTTGTGCCAGTCTCATTAGTAACTTTCAGATGTTCTGACACACTGACACACTGACATATTATCTGCCACACAGTACATTTTGTGGGTATCTAATTTTGTGGGTACTGTAAACCCCACAGTATCATTCCTTGATTCTTGCTCAGTAATCATATTTATTAGTGCCCACATTGCAAGTAACTCAGATGAAGGCAATTCTTGGTAGAGATATAAATGAAATATACCAGGAAGTCTAACTTCCAGCTCTGGTTCAAAATCTCTAAATATGAATTGAGTGAGTCTTGTCATTCTTTAGATGCCAGTCACTCCATCTGTAAAGAAGGGGGCTTGGGGTACGTGACTTTAGCTCGACAGGCTTAGAGCCCCTGTAGCGGTGCTGGCCACTGAAGATGCTCATATATTCTCGTGGGCACATGTTCATCTGGCCACCTTTGGCTTTGTATTCCTTCTTGTTGGCTATTTTATTTATTGTCCTCAGTCATGCCTGTTCTTCTTTCTCCCTCTAAAGTTCCAGCAGACAAAAGGAGATATGATAGGGATTTGCTACCTCTTAATGAGAATTATGCTCTTCTAGCTTCCTCAGAGAATAGACTTGTAAAAGACCTTCCAGGAAAGTAGTTGGCCAGACAACTCTTATTTGCATATCATTTCTTTCTGGAATGTTTTTTCTTAATTATTTGGCTATTCATTGCTTCTAGGTCTTCCCTGCCATGAAAAGAGTCATCTGTGTGCCTTGCTCCCTGTTTCAGCCCGAGCACCTAGACTTTATCAGACAAAAATAATATTTGTTGTTGTTTATATGAAGTTATATGTTCAATGTACTAAATTGAACCAAAGTCTCAAGAAAATCTGGGTTTTAAGGAAAGTATGCCCCAGAGACATCAGAACTATTTAGAAATAGCAGCAGTTCAGAAAACACTTAATGTAGTCACATTAAATTGTCCCCGGTGTGATATGAGGCAGAAAATCAGAAAGAAAGAAACAATTCCTAAACAGGAGGGTCTAGTAAACCTCTAAATAGTTCACAGCTGTGTGGCCTGTGGTGCAACTGGATAAACAAACTTAACAAGCACATTTGGGTTGGAGAATTCTTCTGGCTATAATTGTACTTTACATCACTTTCTGTGGTCAGGCACAAGGTAAAAATTTTAGGGGCTTTATTCTTAATGACCATGCCACCTTAGGTTATGGAAATTCCTCATTAATTTGGGTTCCATAAATATAGGCCTTCATGTCTAAAACTGTTTTGTTTTTAAAACAGAAGCTGTTTTGAGAAGGATATTAAATGAAAGGGAGGGAATATAAATGAAATTTTAAAAGTCAGAATTCATGATTTAAGGACTATTTCTACATTGTAATTAGTAATTTAAATAACGGACCCTTTTTCAATATCAGTAATTAATTAGGCCTCTGATTTCAACTGGTATTTTGAAATCACATTTCTTATTTATTAACTAAAAAGGTCGTTTGGAGCGCCATTAATAATCCAAATTTAAAAGATTAAAAGGATTGATAAAAGCTCAATTATTATACTCCTTTTACATAAACCTAAAATTTAAAGGTATGACTCACCAAAAGACTATGTTTCACTGAAGTTTTGCTTTTCTATATGAAAAATTATCCTGAAATACTTATAAAATGAATGTTAAAGTGAAATTGTTTTGAAGCTTGCTAGTTGATCTAAAATATGTCACAAATTATGACTTTGCTATTGCATTTGCTTAGCAAATTCTCTTGATACAAGCTGAGAAGATATGCAAATAGCAATTTTATAAAAGGGGAAACAGAGACAACAAAGATGAAGTAATTTTCTTAAGATCACATGACCAGTAGCTGGAGGAGCTGGAAATCAGATACAGATCTGACCACCCCAGAGCCTGGGTTATTGCTTGCCCCATGGAATCTTTTTGGGTCACTTTTGGCAAATCCAAAAGTGATCATCTAGAACTTCTTGGGACTCCTTCTCATGCAAATCTTCCTGAGTACCTGACACAGTGTGGCACAATGTGCATCAGATGGATAAGCAAAGGAATTGTTATGCTTCTCAAAGCCTATCCTGACACAGGGTAGGTCAGGCAAGAAAAACAATTTATCTGTCATGTGTAGACACTATTTCAAGTGGTCCATAAATGGCTTTAGGACATTGAAAGAGGGATGGAAAAAAAATTACTCTTTGTGTGACAAAAAAGATAAGAAATATTCAGTGGTGGAATCACACTGAAGAATCTCTATCCCCCAAGATCCAATTAAAGTCCCACCTCTTCAATGAAGCCTTTCCTGTTAGACTATGTCATTTTCTTCTCTAGTTTCAAATTATATTTATGGTCTGTTAGCATTACTTTGTAATGTTTTGTCATACATACGCTTGTTTAACTTTTTCAAGAGTTTATGAACGGTCTGCTGAAAAAAACCAAGCTTCTTGAGGAACATACTCTGTCTTATCTTCCTCTTTATCATCCTAGTATTTGCTTAGTGGTTGGTTTGTTGAAAACCACCCAAAGGAAGTTTGAATTGGACTGAAATTATAAAATAATACGAGTAGTAAATGATCATGAAAAGCTTTGTAGGGACCATCATGGTAGAGTTCACGAGCTATACTGTTTCCTTTTATGAGTACAGCTGAAGAAGAACCAAAGTTGGAACCTGTGTCAGTCAAGATCAGGGCAGGAAACAGAAAGCTTTCTCACAGAAGTGATGGGAGACATTTTAATGAAGAGAATATTTACGGAGTGTGGCAGGATTGCAGAAACCAGCAAAGAGTGGTGAAGCAGCTCAGGGTAGCAACTGTGAAAAGCTTTTACCACCTCAAGACCTGCAGAGGTGAGGTTATGGCAGTGTTACAGCCAGATGACAGCTAGGTAGCACGAAATGGACCAACTAAGAGAACTAAGATTGTTTAATATACTTAATATCAAAACTTGCCAGCAGTTGGAGTGGGGTTAGAGACACACATCTAAACACCCTGATGTCTGTTTGTTTGTCTCTCTGTGTGTCTCTCTCCACTCCTGCTCTCTGATATCTACCTGGTCCCTGTCATTGGATGAAACCAACTGGAAGTAAAAGTGCAAGGAAGATCAGGTGGTGCAGTCTATATAAGTCCTCCTGCTGGGAATAGAGCAATGTGGAGATGCAATTACATAATTTGTTCCACATACAGCTAAGGTTTTTCTCAAAATCACCTTATATTATTCCATTGATTTTACATTTTATTAAGTTGCTGTATTTTAAACCATCAGTCTAACAATAGTAAAAATTATAAGTTAATCTTATTTTAATATATGATGTTAATATTTGCATTTACTTCTTAGAAATCACAACTACATATTTAGATTTTTAAAAAATATATGGGAAAATACATAAAATATTCTCAAGAAAAAAATGCTGTTTATGAGACATGTAGAAGTGTAATAGTACACTCATGGGCAGACTTATTAGCATTATTTAGCAACCCCAAACTAGCAGGAAACCACAATAACTTTGAGAAAGAGGCTGAAGACACATACCCCCTGCTATTAAAAAAAAAATTTTTTTTTGAAATGCTCCACAGGATCAATGGTCCTTAAAATTTTTTTTTAAGCACTCCTTGTTCACATGCTAAACCAGATACCGATTTTGACACCATAGATGCAGTGTAGATGTAACCATACTGTGCCTCCCCAAAAGCCACATTTCTCACTTTATTTTATTATTTTTTTTAAGATAGAGTCTTGCTCTTTTGCCCAGGCTGGAGTGCGGTGGCGCGATCTCGGCTCACTGCAAGCTCTGCCTCCCGGGTTCACGCCATTCTCCTGCCTCAGCCTTCCGAGTACTGGGACTACAGGTGCCTGCCACTACACCCGGCTAATTTTTTGTATTTGTAGTAGAGACGGGGTTTCACCGTGTTAGCCAGGATAGTCTCGATCTCCTGACCTCGTGATCTGCCTGCCTCGGCCTCCCAAAGTGCTGGGATTACAGGTGTGAGCCACCGCTCCCAGCCCTAATTTTCTATTAGAAGAATTCAACCATTTTTACTCTCACGTAAAGATTGGCTACAATAATACTAACTTTCACTTTCATTTTGGTATCTGATTAGCTAGTATAATACCCTTTATCTGAATAAAGAAGACTGGAGGAGGAGGAGACTTGGGAAAAATATTCAAGGGCTCAGTTTTGACCAGTTGAAACAGAGACGTATTCAATCTTCCAGTAGGTAATAAAGTTTGAGGTTCACAGGAGAGATGTGGACTGGAGATATGAATAGGGAGTTGTTGCTATGGACATGAGCATGAATGAGATCACCAGGGAGGAAGTAGGTTGGGCACTGATTATTGAAAAGCTCTTCATGAATTACAAGCCACATTCAGAGGGGGGCTTTTAAGATATTAAAATGTACTTTCATACCGTAATGACTAAAAAAAGTGATAGTGAATTACAGTAGAGATCCATGATAAAGAGTCCAGAGACTCAAGTATATACATGAATCAACATGTAATTTTAATATTTCTAACTGGTAGAGGAGGTATAAGCTTATTCAACAGATAATGTCTATTTTCTTTGAATATTACTATTTTAAAACTAGTTGCTATTTTGACTATTTCAACAAATGAAGCTGAACAGTTAAAACCTGAAAATGTTAGATCTTATATTTACCTTATATAGAATTTATTTTGATATAATTTATAAAGAACAAAGTTAGCATACAAGTAAAATTATTTTATAATCCTGGGATGAGAAACACATTTTAAGCATAGTATATAATATAGCAACCATATTAAAAAGTTTATAAAGAATAAATAATGCAATAAAACAAAGTGAAAATAAAATGGCACATCAGGGGAAATATTTTCAACAAAACTAAGAAAGTGTTGTTTTCTTAGTATAATATTTGAAGATGTTTTATAAATTGTTATTAAGCAGGTGAATACCCACAGGAGCATACTGATTATGTCAAATAATTTTTTTAATCATGAAAAAATATAAGTGGCAAATAATTTGTAAAACAATGTTTCGTCTATTTAATTATAAAAACAAACAACAGTGAAATACCATTTTTCCTATCATTAGATGGGCAAAGATATAAATCAAGTCTTATACTATTATTGAAGGTCACTTTGGTGATATAAATCAAAAGCCCTTATACTGGCTTGAGCAGTTATTGTTTTGCGAAGATGGCAGCAATATATAACCCATGCCACATGTTTTTCTTACAACATGACATCAACACTCCTCCACTGAGAGATGGGATCCATGTCCCCTCCCTTTGAACCTAGATGACCTTTATAACTGCTTCTATTAATAGAATGTAGCAGAAGTCTAGGCAATAAGAGGCAATATAGCTTCATCTACTGTGCACATACATATCCCCTGTCTCTCCATCTATGTGTTCTTGATGCCCAGCCATCTTGTGAAGAAGCTTGGCCTCCAACTGATGGCTAGCATTAACCTCTAGACATACGAGAGTAACCCTTCAGATAATTCTAGCCCCTTGACTTCTAGTCTTCTAGTTGTAATCCAGATATCACAAAACAGTGCCCCGCTGAAAAATTGTAAAATGGTGTTTTTGTTCTTCCCCTCTTCCTACATTCCAGAACCTTCCTATTCCTAAACAAATTAGCAAATGCCCTTCTTGTTCTTACGGGATGAATATGGATGTGGGAATAGTAATTTACTTGAATGAATGTGTATAGACACGTACTATCCTGAAAATGAATGAGTCATATTATTACACATTGAAAAGGTCATGGATAATATTATTATGACTATTTTTACACATGGGGAAAAGCATCCCAGAAAGTCTGAATGGATTACCCAGTATCCACTGGAAATTATCTGAGAACAAAACTAGATATACCCCAAAACTTACGATCTTTGCACTGTGCAGAGTAGCATCGGGAAACATTTCATATTTCTGTTGCACTATACTAGGTACTAGGTAAAGAGGATTATATAGTCATATTTCCCTAGACATTTTAGTCTTTGTAAATTAATACTCATTTACTTATGAAGGGCAAAAAAATTGAGATGAAGATAACACTGAATTTCACAAGTAGATTATTATTGAAATGATATGGTAAATAAATGAAGCTAAAAGCATTTACTTTAAATCTGAATGTTTTATTTATGTACCAAGGTAATTCATTCATTTAGATAACTATATATTTTTAATACACTGTACTTGTTTTCAACAGTCTAGAATATAACCAGAAGGGGCTTATATTTTATATCTTAATTGTGTAGGACCAGTCCAAGGTATAATTGCGAATTCAGTAAAATTTATTTTCAGTACTCACTCATATTATCTGTCCTTCAAATTTCATTACCTAGACACATGGACATGTGTCTCTTTTCTTTATAGAAAGGTTAACTCTGGCCACAAAGCTATGTTAGTTAAAGTAAGTTGCCTAGCAATTCTATCTCATTGGCCCAGAAGTAATTAACGTTTTTGACAATCACAATTTTAAATAAGCTACCCTGTCTTACAGTGATTGACTGATTTTTCATCTTGTTGCTTCAGAATGCTGCATAAAAATAAGTTACTGAGACTTTTTATAAACATTTTGGTACAATTTGCAAAATATCTTACACCTTTAATTTAGGTTACATAGAAATACACCATTGATTAGGCAAATGTCTAAGAAACTATCAGCTATAGCACACATTCTATGAAGAGAAGAATGCTGAAGGTCAGAGAATATCATTATCTGAGGGTCAAAACCTAAAAAGCAATAGAGCCAGAATTAGAAATCAGGTTTCCTAAACCTTAGTTGGCTTCTTTTTTGGCACTGCTGTATTCCACTGTATGGTTATGCCACACCTACCTAGACAGGCCAAAGAAAATGAGCATCGTTTTTAGTCCTCTAGGACAGGTTACCTGCTGTCTGTGAAATACTCAGAACATAGTGGTTGCTGGATTCTATGTAATTAACAAGACAGTTCTAAATGTGGGCTAAGGATGTATCTCATGCTATATAGATTGCATCCAAAGCTGTTGTTTAAGTAATTGAGTGGTTATGGCAATCTTCCTAAATCATTGCAAATTATTAAGCAGCATGTGGCACAATTGGGACCGGGAAGGCTCAGGTGTAACAAATGATTGTCTTTTGAGAGAGTCATTTCTTCATAATAGAAAAGTAATTCATTAGAGAAATACAAGAACCTCCAACTGTAGCAATTAACCATATTGAAAAATGTTACATAAATATAGTCATTTGCTTCTTGTAAGAATTAAAGCTGAAACCAAAGATCAGTTTCCCAATATCCAAAGAATGCAAATTAACTTAAAATATAATTTTCTTTGACACATTATTTATGTTTTATTAAAATAGTATTTTTTCTGTAGGGAATTTTACGTTTCCATTTTAAATGTATTTATTTAATTCAGAGTTTTATTCTTACATAAAATATAATAAAAGCAGCAAAACTCAAAGAAAACTTAGGAGGCAGGATATTATTGGTGTTTTAGATAAATATGACAGAAAATAAAAGTTAAAATCCAGGTAATTCATAAAACAGAAGAATTTTAAAAAATAAACATAGCACCAGGAATATGTTCGTAGTTACTGCACCAAAGATAATAAGCCAAAGACTAGAACATATTGAATTTAAGTCTACCTGGCTCTAGAGTTACCTTGATGCCTCATACCTTAAATAAATCTGATGGCAATTTTCTTTTTCTTTCTTTTCCTTTTCTTAAAACCCACATACATTGTGTCTGTCATCTTCTTTTAGATTATACACACATTTGTGAAGCTTTTATCCCTTTTGGGCACATATTAATTTGTTTTTTAATACTGTTTTCTGAGTAATCATTATAAATGAATATTTATAAAACTTCAAGCTACATTTTTTTTGGTTTATTGTTTTGTGGCTTTTTTTTTTAATATTAGTGAGTAGATTTCATACAAAACATTTTGTTAACATCTGTTGGGCAAGAAGTGGTTTGAGGAAACAGTACAATTGAAGTGGATCCCAACGTAAATATTAAGTCTCCAAAAGAAGCTGGACTAGACAAAAAGTTTGCATATTTTATGCCCACATTAAAAGAAAAAAATACTAGCTCGAACATCTGTGAGTCACGACTAGGCATTCAATTAAGGCAAATAAATCAGTCTAACTTTTGCATGGATTCCATTAATCACATTTGCTACTACTTAAATTAAATTGAAGTTCTTTATTTTACCATTTCATAAATAATATCTCATCACGGACTTGCCTGTGGGTAAAAATAGGACATTGCATTTACCTCATTCTGAAGAAACAGAGGCAGGAAGGGGCATGTGCCTAGGAGGCTCTCTGCTCATCACTTACACTTAATGCATTAGGCGAGGAGAAAGCAGTTGTTTTCAAATGTACAAATCTTCTTTTTAATTTCAATATAGCTATTTGTGGAAATACTGTGGAGTTGAGAAAAATTAATTATGGTACAACTTTTAGGAGGATTTTTGAAAACTGGGCAACTTAATTTAGTACATAATGTAAAACTGCCATAAAATGAAATGACATAAGTCGTATCTGAAAACAGAACAAGAACAAGTCAAAGATTTATTCAACTCACTAATGAGGGAACAACCAAGATGATAAAATTACGTCAAAGAGTATTTGGGGAACTGAATGCTTATAGAAAATGATGAAAGAAAGTCAGAATAAAATTGCTGGATTAAATACAAAACAGCATAATAATAATCTATAGTCAATAAAACAATAATATGTGACTTTTTTTTTTTTTTTTTTTTGCCAAGAAGGGTTCATTTGCATCTCTTCAAAATAAAAATCTGCAAAGTAAGATGAAACTTCACAGTCTAGGCTTTAATTAGGAGTTAATAATCAAACAACCAAAGTTCCATTCCCCTATATGATTAATCCTTGGGTGATCTGGACAATATTCCAGTATGATATTGAAAGGACATGCAGACTTCTTTTTCCTTAGTCCTAAGTTTCTGATAATTTTTCCTAACACAATATACAGAATGATGACATTATATGTCTGAAATAGTCTATAAAGATGATATTTATCAAAGGAAACAGACCTACAAATTCATTGGTTGAGCCATTAATTTCTGTTTTTCAAAATGAGAAACCTATATAAAATCATTCTAAGGAAATTCATGCAAAGAATCTTACTTTCTGGTTGGAGGTAAAAGTGTATTTAAAGGTTCTGAATCAGAAAAAAAATCATAGTATGTTCAGAAAATACAGCGATTTAATGTGAGTAGGGTTTAAAGAGTGCATGTATGATTCTAGGAAATTGGGCTAGAAGTGTAAAGTTTTGCAGGTCATAAAAAGAAATGTGGGCTGTTTCATAAAGGTAATGGGAGCCCATGGAGGTTCTCAAAGCAGGAATGACATAATCAGCCTTGTTTTCAGGGAGATTCAAGTTCTTTTCACACACATCATGTCTTGCCTTTTTAAAATTTATTTTCTCTTATAGCTTATCTGTAGTATTAATAACTTGATTTTAGTTGTATAAAATGTTGGTGTGCTAAGGGCTGGGAGAAGGTGCAATACGATTTTCCTCTGCACATAGGCTACTTAAAGGCTTGATATGGGTGAAAAGGAAGCTGAAAACATCCCTTCTTTGACAATGTAACACCATTCCTTACCAATAATTATAACTATGACCATTAGGGTGGGGTGGGTGGATGGAGATACTGAGAGAATTTTTTAAATTAATATGTAATTCACATGATACAATTCACTAAAGTGTACAATTCAGTTATTAGTCATATATTCAGAAGATTGTGCACCTATTATCATTATCTAATTCTAAAATATTTTCATCTGCTCGATAAGAAACCCCAAACCTATCAGCAGTCCCTTCCCACTTTCCCCGTCCAGTGCCTGGCAACCATTGATTAATTTTCTGTCTCTAGAGATTTGCCATTTTGGGATGTGTTAGATACATGGAATAATATGTGGCCTTTTGCATCTGGTTTCTTTCACTTAGCATGTTTTGAAGGTTCACCTACACTGTAAGTCAGTACTTTATTCATTTTTATGTGTGAATAATATTCCATTGTGTGAATATGTCACATTTTGCATAAGAATTCATCAGGTTATGAACATTTAGGTTGCTTCCATCATTTGACTATTATAAACAGAGTTGCTATAAACATTTGTGTACATGTTTTTATAAGGATATATGCTTTCAATTTTCTTAGAATGGAATTCCTGGGTCAGTTAATAATTTCATGTTTAACTTAACAGTCAAACTGTTTTCCAAAGTGGCTGAATAATTTTACATTCCCACCAGCTAAAGTATGAGGGTTCTAGTTTTTCCACATCCTTGACATTACTTGTTATTGCCCTATTTCCTGATTACCACCCTGCTAGTGGATGTGAAATGTTATCTCATAGTTTTAATTTGTTTTTCCCTGAAAGCTAATGATGTTGAGCTTCTTTTACAGTGCTTGTTAGCCATTTGCATATCTTCTTTGGAGAAATGTCTATTCAAATCTTTTCCCTTTTTTATTAGTGTGTGTTTTTTTTTATTTAAATAGTTGCATGTAATAGTTTTATATACTGGATGCTAGAATATATCACGCAGATGATTTGCAAATATTTCTCCCATTCTGTGAATTGCCTTTTCATTTTTTTTGACAGTGTACATGTAGCACGAACATTTTCATTGTTGATGAAGTCCAATTTATCTATTTGTTATTTAGTTACTTGTGCTTTATTTGTCTTTCATAAGAAAACATTGCCTAATTTAAGGTCATGAAGATATACACCTGTGTTTAATTCCAAGAGTCATAGTTTTAGCTCTTATAGTCAGCCATAAATATGATTCACTTTGAGTTAATTTTTTTTCTAGGAAATGAACAAAGGGTCCAATTTCTATCATTTGCAACTGGATATTCAGTTGTCTCAGCCAAATTTCTTGAAAGACTATCCTTTCTGCATTAAATTGCCATGGCATCCCTGTAAAAAATCAACTGACTATACATGTCTGGCTTATTTCTGGGCTTTCATTTCGATTCCACTGATGTATGTATGTATGCATGTACGTATATCTTCATACCAGTCCCATATAGTCTTGATTAATGTAGTTTTAGGATAAACTTTGCAACTGGAACATGTGTGACCTCTAGCTTAGTTCTTTTTTCAAAATTGTTTTATCTATTCTGCTTCCTTTCAATTTTCATATGAATTTCAGTGCCAGTCTGTTGAGTTCTGCAAAAAAGGCAGGTGGGATTTTGACAGGTTATATTGAATCTGTAGATCAATTTGAAGAGTAATGCCATCTTAGTAATGTTAGGTCTTCCAATCCATAAATATGAAAATCTATTTTATTTAAATCTTTTAAATTTCATTCGGTGATGTTTTATAGTTTTCAGTGTGTAAGCCTTGTAAGGTAAGTATTTTAAGTATTAAACATTTTTTTGATGCTATTGTAAATGGAATTGGTTTTTCAGTTTCATTTTCAGTTTATTGCTAGTGTATAGGGATATAGTTGATTATTGTATATTAATCTTGTATTTTGTCATCTTGCCAACTTATTTATTATCTTTAATGGTTTTTTTAGTGGATGTCTTTTGGTTCTATATGTACAAGAGCATGTCATCTGCAAATAAGAGGGTTTTGCTTCCTTTCTAAGCTTTTTATTTGTTATTCTTACCTAATTGCTCTGGCTACAACGTCCCAGTGTAATATTTAATAGAAGTGGTAAGAACAGATGTTCTTATCTTGTTTCTGATTTTAGGAGGAAATCATTCTGTCTTTTATTATTAAGTATGATGTTAGCTGTGGGTTTTTAAATAAATAGATATACTTTATCAGATTGAGGAAGTTCTCCTTTACTTTTTAGTTGGTTCAGTGTTTTATCAGAAAAGGATGTTGGATTTTGTCAAAATGCTTTTTCTGTGTCTGTTGAGGTAATCATGAGGTTTTACCTTTTATTCTATTAATACAGTATATTATACTAATTGATTTTTCAAGTGCTAAATTGACCTTACATTGCAAATTACACCTTACTATAGTGTAAAATACTTTTCACTGAATTTGGTTTGATAGTATTTTGTGAGGATTTTTCTTGATATATATTTGTGAAGAATATTAGTTTGTAGTTGTTTTTGTGTATGTGTTGTCCTTGCTGGTTCTGGTATCAAGGCAAAACTGATTTCCTACAATGAGTTTGGTTGTATTCCTTCTTTTACAGTTTTTGAAAGAATTTGCAGAGGATTGATGTTTTTTAATGGTTTGGTAGATTTCATCAGCAAAGTAATCTGGTCCTAGGTGTTCTTTGTGGGAGGTTTTTAATTACTAATTCAATCTTTTTACTTGTTATAGATGTATTCATATTGTCTGCTTCCCTTTTACAAACAGAGAATACCGATAGATACGTATTATTTTTAAAATGAACTGAATAGATACTCTGGAATTGAAAAGTATAATAATTGAAATGAAAAATCTACTGGAAGGGGTCAACACCAGATTTTAGTAGGCAGAAGAAAGAATCACTGAACTTAAAGATAGGCCAACTGAGATTATTCTGTCTGAAGAACAGAATAAAAAAGAATGAATAAAAATTAATATAACCCCAGAGACCTGTGAAATATCATCAAGCATACCAACATATGCATAAAGATAGTCCCAGCCAGAGGGGCAAAAAAAAAAAAAAAAAAAAAAAAAGGCTGAAATTTATCTAAATCTAATAAAAGACATTAATCTACACATCCAAGGAGCTCAATAAACTCTAAGGAGATACATACCTCAACACAATATAATCAAACTTTCCAAAGAAAAAGACGAAGAGAGATTCTTCAAAGAAGCAAGAGGGTCATGACTCATCTCATACAAGAAATCCTCTACAAGATTAACAGATGATTTCTCATAAGAAATTATGGAGGCCGGAAGGCAGAGAGATGATATATTCAAAATGCTGAAAGAAAAAACTACTAACCAAGTATTCCACATCCAGTAAAATGTTCCTTGAAGATGAGACATTCTCATATTTTCCTTTTGTACTTTAAACATTTTTTAAAATTCTGTGAACATATTTAAAATAGCTTAAAGTTTTTGTCTAAATATTCCAATATTTATTCCTAAGGGGCATTTATTATTGATGACTTTATAAAAAATATTTACAGGCCAAATTTCTTGTTTCTTTGAATGTCTCATAAGTTTTTGTTAAAATTTGGCATTTTCAGTAATGCGAGAACTCTGCAAATCAGAATCTTCTTCTTCTCCAGCAAATTCCCCAGGGTTTATTACTGTTGTTTTTGTTTATTTAATAAATTCTGTAAGTCTGTGTTCCTTTTCATGTGTGGTCCCTGAAATCTTTATTCAGTTAGGATAATGGTTAGCCAATAATTGAACAGAGATTTTCTTCAATGTCTAGAACCAATGAGTCTCCTAATCTCTGACAAGGGGCTCTGTGTGAATGTTGGAATATGCCATCATCATTCAGCCAGGCAATTGAGAACTCTAACTGAGCCCTCACTTCTTGCTTGTGTGAGTCCCAAGGTGATAGCTTAGGGCCTTTCTGAGTTTTCTTCAGAGAATGTATGAGCGTGGTTTTACAGATTAGAAGGACTTATCAAAGTCTCTATGAACTTCTCATTCCCCTGCTTCTCTTTATTTTTTAAGCATTTTGGTTAGCTTGCTGTTCATTCTAACTGTTATTCATGACTTAGGCATCCACAATGTTAACAATTGCCTGTGTTTTCTACAAAATCTCCAGAGAAAAGGCTCTTCTCTGTATAAGAGAAGAGCCTGGTGGAACTCTGAATGAGGTGAAATAAAGATAATCTTGCAAGTAGGCATCCCTAGAGAACTGTCTGACATGTCAAATAATGACAGGTCTTTGAGAATGGGATTTTGAAGGTGCTTCAATTGTCTCCTTCCCCTTCCAGTGGCTGCCATGCTGTTGGTTTTCACTTCGATTATGGATGGCTAGTTTTCAAGGTTACCATCGAGCTCAGCAGTGGGGATGGGAATAGAACAAGTTTAAAATGCCACAAAGCTCACTGTTCCTACGATGATTCTGCTGTTTCACTCCAATAAATACTTCCCAGATTTCTGAAAGGCCTTCATTAATTTTCAGAGTTTGGAAAACATAAATTCTGACCATTTTTGCCAGTTTTCTCATTGCTTTTATGGAAGAGAGAATTTTCAGAGGTCCTGAATCTGCCTTTTTTCTAGTGGCACCAGATCAGAAATTTTTAAGAGAAGAAAAAAAAAAAGGTAAAGAGTAAAGAAGAATATGGGAAGAAATATATAGGTAAGAAAAACTGGAATCTACCAAAAAACTTGTAGTTGTATAAATGTCACTTCTCTGTATAAAAAGCTATAATTACTTTTTTTAGTTTTATTATTTTTATAATTTTTTTATTTTTATTATACTTTAAGTTCTAGGGTACACGTGCATAGGGTGCAGGTTTGTTACATATGTATACATGTGCCATGTTGGTGTGCTGCACCCATCAACTTGTCAGCATCCATCAACTCATCATTTACATCAGGTATAACTCCCAATGCAATCCCTCCCCCCACCCCCTCCCCATAATAGGCCCTGGTGTGTGATGTTCCCCTTCCCGAGTCCAAGTGATCTCATTGTTCAGTTGCCACCTTTGAGTGAGAACATGCGGTGTTTGCTTTTCTGTTCTTGTGATAGTTTGCTAAGAATGACGGTTTCCAGCTGCATCCATGTCCCTACAAAGGACACAAACTCATCCTTTTTTATGGCTGCATAGTATTCCATGGTGTATATGTGCCACATTTTCTTAATCCAGTCTGTCACTGATGGACATTTGGGTTGATTCCAAGTCTTTGCTATTGTGAATAGTGCTGCAATACGTGTG
>NW_016804262.1:4256101-4290655 GCF_001698545.2 Rhinopithecus bieti
GAGAGGGCATCCCTGTCTTGTGCCAGTTTTCAAAGGGAATTTTTCCAGTTTTTGCCCATTCAGTATGATATTAGCTGTGGGTTTGTCATAAATAGCTCTTATTATTTTGAGATACGTTCTATCAATACCGAATTTATTGAGAGTTTTTAGCATGAGGGGGTGTTGAATTCTGTCAAAGGCCTTTTGTGCATCTATTGAGATAATCATGTGGTTTTTGTCTTTGGTTCCGTTTATATGCTGGATTACATTTATTGCTTTGCGTATGTTGAACCAGCCTTGAATCCCAGGGATGAAGCCCACTTGATCATGGTGGATAAGCTTTTTGATGTGCTGCTGGATTCGGTTTGCCAGTATGTTATTTAGGATTTTTGCATCGATATTCATCAGGGATATTGGTCTAAAATTCTCTTTTTTTGTTGTGTCTCTGTCAGGCTTTGGTATCAGGATGATGTTGGCCTCATCAAATGAGTTAGGGAGGATTCCCTCTTTTTCTGTTGATTGGAATAGTTTCAGAAGGAATGGTACCAGCTCCTCCTTGTACCTCTGGTAGAATTCAGCTGTGAATCCATCTGGTCCTGGACTTTTTTTTGGTTGGTAGGCTATTAATTATTGCCTCAATTTCTATAATTACTTTTTAATCCCAACTCTACTGGCATAATTTCAAGACCTGAATGTTGCTTGCAACTTTATTGCTCTGTGTTCCCTGTTTCTTTTTTTAATTTTTTATTTTAGAGATGAGGCCTCACTCTGTTGCCCAGGCTGGAGTGCAGTGGTGCAATCACAGTTCAGTGCAGCCTCAAACTTCTAGGGGCTCAAGTGATCCTCCCACCCTAGCCTCTTGAGTAGCTGGGACTACAGGTACATCCAACCACATCCAGCTAATTTAAAAACACCTTTTTTTTTTTTTTTGGTAGAGATGAGGTCTTGCTTTGTTGTCCAGGCTGGTCTCAAACTCCTGCTTTGGCCTCCCAAAGTACTGGGATTACAGGCATAAGCCACAATGCCTGTCCTATTGTTTTCTATTTCTTACAGTGCAGCCACCCTTCCAATTGTGCCAGTCTCTTACCCATGTCTCTACTTCCCTGTCCTACCTTCCCTCCATACCCATGCTGCAGTTTATTGCTATAGCCTAAGGCAGTAGCTGGAGACTGACACACTGGTGCCACTACCACATGCTCAACTAGGAGAAATGTATGGGCCTGAAGGAACATCACTGACAGAGCCAAAGCTCTGATGGATTATTATCCTGCCACCACTTTGGGTTGCTGATTTCCTGCTCAAAGATAGATTATTTTTTCTTATAAGGACAGGATAAAAAGTTGTTCCCCGTTTGTTTAGACTACATAGAACCAGAGTGGTCAGTAGAATTGAATAAAATGATAGGTTTGAAGAGAAGGGGGCAAAGTTAAACGTGGTTTAATAGTTTCTCCATTGTTGCTGAATCTTAGCCTGCTGCCAAATGCAAACTAGAAATTCCCCCTCTTAGTTGCCAGATTAACAAGGTGATTACATATAATTTTGTTCCAGTTGATAGTTTTACAAAACAGGATATAGTAACTCACAAAATTTTGACTAATTTGATTGTTTCCAAGGTCCTGAGTTTAAAAAGAAATTATTGCCTTTTTAATAAAAAAGCAATATCAAAACCATTTACAATAATTTTATTTTACATTATTTATTTTTGAGACGGAGTCTCACTGTCGCCTGGGCTGGAATGCAGTGGTGTGATCTCAGCTCACTGCAACCTCTGCCTCCCAGGTTCAAGTGATTCTCCTGCCTCAGCCTCCCGAGTAGCTGAGACTACAGGCGAGCACCACCATATCTGGCTAGACGGGGTTTCGCCATGTTGGCCAGGCTGGTCTCCAGCTCCTGACCTCAGGTGATCCGTCCGCCTCAGCCTCCCAAAGTGCTGGGACAACAGGCATGAGCCACTGCACCTGGCCCATTTGCTATAATTTTAGCACCCAATAAATGATTCCCATTGCATTGAGTTTAGTTGAGGACTATCATACTGTCCTTCAATCTTAATCATTTAGTAGCCATGTTTTACTAAGTTGTCCTTGTGGCAGGGATTTTTAAACATTTCTTTTGAAAGGTGAGTAAATATTCAGTTAATATCTAATAGGAAGACCCTCTGATTTCATTGCAGAAATAAGTCATTTACATGTAAACAATTTGAGTCTTATAGAAAATTCTAACCACTCATTCAGTGTTTTAATTCAAAGATTATATAATGTTTTCTTTAACAACAACACTAAAAAATTAAATACTAAAATAAATGAAAACAAATTTTGCTTTTAAAATGCAAAATATAAGGAAGTGTGAAATTCTGACTACTTTATTAATAATGAAAATGAACTACATAGCAATGTCATGATAAACAGAATTTAACAAAAGCTGCCGATCTGGCAATTTCTAAAAATGATAACATAAACAGACATAAAGCATAAAGAAGCATAAAGAAGCAGATACCATAAAGATATACATATCTGAAGAATTCCACGTGTTTTGATGTGGTGTTAGATCTTATTTTCTACATAGTATGTGAAATATTCATAAATACATTTTCTTCTTTTCCCTTAAAATAGAAAATTGTTGGAGGCAATTTGTTAATTTAGTTGCATTTTTTCCTTGTACTTGATTAATCTTGCTTACCCCAAAAGGGGAACATTTGGGTTTAATTTTTATGCTAAATTGATAATAACTTAAAAAAATTACTGGTATTATTTGAACATAGGTTTTAATCTCTTGATTTAAAAAAGACATTAAAAAGATCTACAGCAGTCTAAAGACTTAGGTAAACAAATATCCTACTGGGTCACACTATGCTTAGGAAATGTCCTTGATCCAGTAAATCGAGAAGGTTACTATGAGGAAGTGTCTTGGAGGTATTAATATTTTCTCCCCCAATTATCATCAGTATTTTAAGCCACCCTGAATGCAAGCGTGGCCATCTTTTATGAATTTCTTGCAGTTGTACAAAATTTATCCTGAACTGAACTAGTCAGTGTCTCTTCTGATTCCTGAAAAAATTAACAAACAGCTGGAAACCAAACTGCAATGCAACTCTATGAATTAAAGAATTAAGATTGTAACAAAATGCTCTTTTGTAGAAAACATTTTTCCACATAATAGCTCTAATTTTATCTGCTACCTACTCAAAGTGAGCAGAAAGAAAAACGTTTCCTCAGAGAGCGTGCTAGCCCAAATATCAGTATATCATTTGACCATGTGACATCCCCAGAGGCAGTTCTAAGCTGAGTGCACAACTGCCTGTGGAGCTTACCAAAAGGCCAGATGTTGCTACTAGAATGTTCCAAAGCTTGGCATCTGGGGTCTTGGCAAGCCCCAGAGATAGCCTTGGGTCCTGTGCCTATTGCTAAAATAGGAAATGAAAGAAAGTTCCACAGCAGAGGGTCTAACTAATTCTGAAGCGATATACAGGAATGAAAGTAATTCAAAGTAACACTAGCTTATGGTAAATAATTGGTTTGTCTATATTGATTAAATATGTAGTTAATGTTAAAACAGTTTCAAGGCTTGGGAGAATAATTTTTCATTGACTTTAAGCATGCTCTAAGCTAATTGTATCAATCAATCAAATTATTTGCCAGTAACTGAGAATGCATAGCACATCCTTCAGTAATGAAAAACAACAGAAGAAAGGCAGCCACATTCCTACTACCCTCAGATCTCACAGTTTTAGAGTATTTTCCCTATTCTTTATCCCATTTCCATAAAATTAAGGTTTGAAATGTAGAAGTCATGATATGGCTGTTAGAATATGAAAATAGAATTATATGGATCTGATTTTGTAAAGGTATTGTTTATTTTGGGGCTACAGACTACAGGTTTATAAGTAGTTTCTAAAAAGTAACACAGTAAAAACAAGAACTTTGAACACTCATACCATTAACTCAGTAATGCCATTTCTTAGGAGTCTGTCCAAAGAAATTAATCAAATATGGACCAATGTTTATTTATAAGAATGTTCATCATGAAGGTAATAGCTAAATACTGATACAAATTTCCAATAATAGGGGATCTTACACACAATATTCTGTATCATTAAGATAATTTTAAGACTTTTTAATGGCATAGAAAAATGCTCATGTTATATTTAAAGCAGAAGACAAACTTTGTAAACAATAGGACCTCAATTTGGGAAAAAATATTCACATACTCAACACTGGAAGAAATATGAAAGTAATAGCAGTTGTTATGTCTGGATGGGGGGTTATGGGTAATTTTTATTTTCTTCTATATTTGTTAGCATTTGAAATATATTTTGTAAGGGTTATAAAATAAACATTGTAAAACATTATTCAAATTGGCATTAAAACAGAGTGCTTTATTACAGTAGAATGTACATGGTTTGAAAAGGTTGAAAATCAACTACAATTTCCTTAAACATGAAACTGAGAATTCTGGTTATTTTAAAAAATTCCACCCATGCGTTGGGAATCCTTTGTCTTTACTAAGGATACACCAACAAATTCAAAGAGGAATCCTGATACCATTGCTCTGGTGAAAAAAAAAAAGTATGTGAAAATCTGTTTTAAGCATTTCAGTATTTTTGACAGTGTTGCATTAAGAAACCATTTCAAAGCAGGCAACAATTTCATGATAATAAGTGACTTATCTTGTCATAAAATTGGTTTATTCCAATTTATTCCATACATCAGCCTGTAAGTTACATCATTTATCATTTCCTTCCCAAGATCTTTGTACCATTTTCCTCTGCTTAGCACTAAAAATTAGTCACAACATTCTTATTGGGTTTCTGTTTTATAGTAAGAGGTTTTCAGTATTCTTTGTTTTATATTAGCTATTATTTTTCAGTATTGATCCTTAAGAATATTTGTCATTATATCAACGTATTAGATTATATATATTTCTAAACATACCTGGAATTTGAATGCTTTAAGTATTTAATACCAATATCTGTAAATTTTCATACAAACATTATTCTTAGTTACAAACATAAACCTCTTTTGCTTGTAATGCCCGTTGGCAGCTGGCTTGGTATTTCAATGACTTGGGGTTTAATTTTCACTAAGCAGATTTTTAAAAATTCCAAACAAATGCATCGCAATCTATGTTAGATGCTCATTTAGCAATATCTCTGAGAGGTGGGGCTGACTTTCCACTGTGGCATCAAGAGAGCAATCTGTTAAATCTGGTTCTCTCTCTTTCTAAGGATGGCAGCATGAACTCAGCTGGGCCCCATGATCCTCAGCCTAGGCCTCGGCAGAAGCGGTGAATTCAGCCATAACTACAGCAGAGTCTGATCATTCTCCTGATGAAATTACACTGATCTAATTTGCACGCTGTGAAGACATTTGGCACTGGCTGGATCTGAGCCTTGACATCTTCATTGGAACTAAAAGTACACTAAGAACTGACGTTACGTTTCACATTCTTTTCTGCCAGGCTGTGGCATTTCGTCCTCTTTAAAGGCATTATTTCAAGAACATTTAATTTGGCTTTGATATGCCTGCCATTTTGCTGAGTGGAACATACTGCGCCAGAAAAGCTCAGCTGTAATAAAGTTTGGCACCAACAGCTCACCATATACCTGCACCATCCTGTGCAGTTTAATTGGCATTCAGTGGGTTGATAAATGGATTGGCTTAATGAGACAATATACTTGACATATGCAGGACTCTCCTGAGGAATAGGATTCATTTTTTCACTTCACACATCAACATGTTACAGATACCAACACAGTCACCTCCAGCAGTTGCACTGTAGCCAATGGACGCCTTCCACTGTGTTGACCAATAATATTACCTTCCAGCTATCTCGCTCCTTCCTCTTTTAGCACCAAATTATGTTTTAAATTTCATTGTCTTTTGAATTTTCTCAGATATAAGGAATAAGAGGCTCCATGTTTAATTTATATAAATCTGTATTATCTCAGCAGATCGTACAACTTTTTGGGGGGACTAAACAGATTAGTTTTACCTACGGTAAAAGGACACAACTATAAAATACAGGTATTAATGAATTCTAGGTATAACTACTGGCATATGCAATCATATAATTGAGAAAGTGGGTGACATTCTATCTTCAGAAATGTTGGCTTCAAGAATAAATTAATTAAAACAAAAAAGAAACACCATTTTCACTCCTCAGATTAGCAAAGATTAAAAAGAACCATAATGCTGAGTGTTGGCAAGGGGTCCAGGAAATAAATGCCTCATGCTCTGCTGGTGGGATTCTAAATTAATACAACTTTTTTGCAAGGCCATTGGCAATATGTATCAAAAACCTTAAGTATGGGTATGGCCTTTCACTAAGCACTTTCACTTCTCAAAACATATCCCAAGCAAATAAAGCCATGCCAAAGATGAATATTTGACAATGATCATCACATTAATTATAATAGAAAAAAACTAAAACAATCTAGATGTCTTAAATAAGAGATTGAATAAAATGGGGAATACCTATAGTCTAGAATACTATACAGCTATTAACATGATGTAGTAGAAATGTTTATAATGAAAAAATGTTCTTGATGCCTTTTATGCTGAAAAAGTATTATAACACACTAGGTTCATTATTTGTCATTAAAAAATTACATATAAAACATATTTATACCTATACTAATAAAAAGTCAAAGGACAAATACCAACATAGTAATAATGCTTGCCTCTGGAGATAGGGATTATTAGAGGTTTTCTCTCACTGTTTTTTTTCTTTATGCTTATCTGTATTTTTAATCAAATAAGTTATTTAAAAGACTTAGATAAGATGGCATTTTAAACTTATCAAGAAATTTCTTTCTGACCAAAATTTGATTTGGGAAAATTCTTTACTGTATCATAAGTCAAATTATGCTTGTATATTTCAATTCTTTTTATGGTTCCATGTCATTTAAGTATTCAGTAGAGTAGCTGTCCAGATAGATAATCCATCTGAGACAAGTGAAGTTTCTTTTAGACTTCAGTTCCTGGAATTTGTCAGTTCACCAGTAATAATTTAGTAGTAGCAAGCAGCAGATTTTTAGAATACTATTGACATTGAAAAGACTTCTAGTTTTTGCCTCCTAGTCACAATTCTTATGCAACGAAAACTGCCTTGCCTATTCTATTTTTTTTTTTTTAACAAGGCTGAATATTTCTAGAAATAGAAAAATCTTATATGAAGGTTCAGACATGTAAAGGTTATTAATTTAGGTTTGCTAAGGACCCATGGGAACCACTGTGTGCCTGGCAATAGGGGTAATAGGGTCCCTGACTTCAAGTTCGACCATGCAAATAGTAAAGGAAAGATAATTGGGCTGGAATGAAAGTGCTTTAAAAGGGAGATCAGCTCAGGGTAGCCAAAGTGCTCCATAATGACCAG
Organism: Rhinopithecus bieti; assembly: GCF_001698545.2. Lineage (NCBI taxonomy): Eukaryota > Metazoa > Chordata > Mammalia > Primates > Cercopithecidae > Rhinopithecus > Rhinopithecus bieti. Next base: position 4,263,452 of record NW_016804262.1, read on the forward strand.
TTGGAGGGCAAGCAGGCAGGATGCAGCACCACGTTAGCAGCATCCAGGACAGCTGTCTGCTCACTGCCTCCTGTGCAATGCGCCTCAACAGTACCTGCCTCTGGCTTCCTTCCTGCCCCTGAGGTGGGGAGGGTGTCCACAAGCCACCGCTCCTCATTTCAAGTGGATGCCAGTTTGATACTCTCCATCCTGTTCCAAAGGAAGTTCCAACATGCAAATAAGCCCAAGGAAATGAAAAAATGAAACCGTGTGTGACAGTTTCTAATTACTGCATAAAAACAACATATGGAAACTTCATTGTCCATTTCATCCCTCCACATGTACCATCAAGTCAGACTTCTTTTACTCAATCACTCTCTTGAGCATTTGGACCTAATTGACTTCAATAAGAAGTTAAAAAAAATGTTTTTGGATAGAATAATAGTATTTTTAATTTTTTTCATCTTAATCATTGGGAGATTTTTCATAACCTTGTTCTATTTTCTGTGTGAGTTTTTTCATTGTATTCTCATTAAGTGTATTCCCTAGGGTTGTTCACAACCTGAATTGAAATTGTCCATTCTTCAAAAGTTTAAATTAACTATCCCTAAGTACCTCTTATAAATGCTCGAGTGGGTCCCTAATCACTTATTAGCAGAGGCAGGAGGACCGGTTCGGCACTGTCATCTGCTCAGATGTTCAGGTGGCATATGCACAGGAGGTAGAAAAAGAAAAATCAAACAGACACTGTTTTCTGACCAAAAAAACCCAGCAAAATAAATTTCAAAAATCCCAAAGTTAGTTAAGCAATGTGTTGAGGTAGAAAAGAGGACTGGATTGAGGGTCAAGAGACCTGGAGTTGGCTCCCTGCTTTGCCACCACTATACTGTGCGTCACCTTAAGCATGTTCTTCGCTTCCTTCATTCTCTGCTTTAAAATAGGATGTAGTCTATAAGCCCTAAGGTTCCTTTTATCTTACCTACATTCTCATACTATATAGAATAATTTAAGTCCTATTTGTTTTCTATACAGGACTAGACACTGCTTGCCAAAGGATGCTTGCATTTAAATACTAACCTTGGAGTAAAGTTTAAAAGTTGAGGCTAGACCAAAGAAGCAAGACATACATCAAGTGTCAATTTGCTAAAAGAAAAACCTTTCAATTTCTCTTCTCTTCCCCCCTGGCCACAGAAGCAGAGTCAGTTAATGAATCAGAAAAAAGCTGGTTACCAGATGTCCTGGCTTATTAACACGCACATTGCATTCTGTAATGGCATTCACTGAGCAAGCTGTGTGGAACCGAGAGATGGCAAAGGAAAAGTTCTCCTCTCAGACGAGCTTCAAAATATGTGTGTGCTTTGGTAAATTTCATGAGTGGTTGCTGCAGAGGTTCATTTAAGCCTCTGTCGGGCATTGCATCTAGTGGGAGCTTGCCTGGGTTACAAAGAGTCCCTCTCTAAGGTCATGGGATGTCACACCCTCTCAGCCCTTTCTCATTTCTCTATTCTGTGCAGAACTGTCAACATGAACTCTTATATGTGGAAGAGAAAGACAACAATAATAAATTTAGGAGCAATGCAAAGGAAAAGCCAATTCTGTTTGATTGGTTTTCACCACGACTAATTTTAAAGCCACCCATTGTTCAGCTCTGCAGTCTAATTTTATGTTAATATCCTGAAAGTTGTCAAATCTTGGCAAAACCTATGCATAAATTACACAGAAAGTAGCTCACAGGAGGGGGAAAAGTAATGACTGTCATGGTTAGGCAAACCCATTAATAGTCTGACAAGCAATAACCCAGGAGCTCTGGTCAACTGCTGCCGACATCTGTGAAACTTTTGCAATTAATATCATTTTCCCCCTTTTTTTTCCTTTTTGTGGGAAAAGGTATCAGCTGTGAAATAGCATGCAACTGACTGTTCATTATCAGCTTTGCCGGTAAAGGCTGGGTTTATCATCTCCCTTAGTTGACCACTGCCCTGCTTTTCACAAAAAGCCTCTGTTTTTTAAAGGAATGCCATGTTTTTAGTGTACAGGGATTGATAGTCTTTAGAAAATGAATACCAATTTTGTGTGGCTACTTACACAAGAAAAAATTTATTTATTTATTTATTTTTGAGCCAGAGTCTCGCTCAGTTGCCCAGGCTGGAGTGCAGTGCTGTGATCACAGCTCACTGCAACTTCTGCCTCCCAGGCTGAAGCCATTCTGCTGTCTCAGTCTCCCAAATAGCTGAGATTACAGGCACCCGCCACCATGCCCAGCTAATTTTTGTATTTTTAGTAGAGACAGGGTTTCACCATGTTGGCCAGGCTAGTCTTGAACTCCTGAACTCAGGTGATCCGCCTACCTTGGCCTCCCAAAGTGCTGGGATTATAGGCATGAGCCACCGTACCCAGCAAAATAGTATGTTTCAGTCTCTGATTCATTTCTGATATTTCTTTCTCTGAGGCTGGGAAGAAACAAAGATGGAGAAACCTAAAACATCTCTTCAAAGCTGCAATCTAGGCTCCAGGCTTGCTGGTAGGTCATCTCATTGTGCTTTTCCTACCTTTTTCTGTGTCAGTTCAGTACACTTTATTTTTTCTGTGGGCAAGGCTTCAGGGCAAAATATATGTACCAATCTGATTAGTCAGTGTCTATGCCCTACTGGTGGTTAAAATATTTTGAGTATCACTCTTGTTTATATGTATTATATATTTACAATGTACACACATATATAATCTATTGCTTATTTTCCCAGAGAATATTTCTGGTAGAATTATCTGAGTTTCCAGATAAGCTTAGAAAGGCAACTCCATCTTTTCCTACAGCTATTATAGCTGATGTGTTCAGCATAGTGCCAGGCACTCAGTGGATACTCAAGAAAATATTTGTTCAATGAATGAATGGGTAGATAAATGAGTGTCAGTAGGGCATTCTCCTATTTTTGGCCTTGCTATTGTAGCTCCATTTATTGGTTTTATGGAGAACTTCTTTGCCACTAAAAATCATTGCCTGTGTGTAGGGCTTTCTCAGAGAGTACTGTAGAAGACTTGCTTTTCTTAAGGCATAAGCAATCTGAAATGCCTGCCTTACAGAATCATTTAGTTAACATTTTTCTGAGCTCCTGCCTTGTGCCAGGTCTGAGCTTGGAGGAGAAGACAAGAAGATGAGTGAACCATGGATTTTGCTATCACAGAGCTCATGGAATGTTTAGAGAAGTTTCTGTGTGGGAAGGTGAGTCCAAAAAAACAAGACACATGTTATAATACGGGTGTCAACAGACTTCAGGGAGCAGCACGCTCTGCACAGTATTGCAGGGAAAGATGTCATGGTAACGAGACATTGGGCTACGTCTTGGTTAAAAAAACAAAAAACAAAAAACAAAAGGCCTGGCAGAGAGAGTGAATTAAAGCTTTCAAAGCTCAGGATCTGCATGCGTAGAGAAATGGAGTAATAAAAAGATATAAAATTTCAGGGAATAGTGAGATAGTCAGTGGCTGGAAGCAGAGGGCCTGGGAGGATGTGGCAGGGGATGAGGCTGGAGAGGTGAGCTAGGGTATGATAAGAACTGGCTTTGGTGCCTAGGTGACTATGGAGTTTATCCTCCAGGAAACTAGGGACAAGTTGAAGCCTTGTAAGGAGAAAAATAACTGTTGCTATTGCCTAGGATGGCCATTTGTAGGATAGCGGCATGAGTGGGGAGGGAAGGGGTGCTGAATCATTACAGGAAGGCCAGTGAGAATGTTATTTCAATAGCCTCAAAAAGAGACAACGAGAAAGGACAAGAAGAACAGACTCTAAAGATAGATATCTCGGAAGCAGAACTGTCGAAATTTGGTGACTGATTGCATGTGGGGGTAAAACAGATATGATAAAGGATGACTTCTAGCTTTGTGTAAGTGGTGAAGCCTTTAATCAAGACAAAAAGGCAGCTGGCTGGGGTAGGAGTAGGAGTGAAGAGACTGCAAGGACATAGGGGACAGCAACATGGACATTTTCTAGAAATCATTCTTTGGAGAATAAGGAGTAGCTCTTCACCAGATCACCCCCAACAATCATCAATAAAGCCAATGAATCAAACCAGAGTGAAACAAACCAACTCTAACAGATGCTTATCAAGGGGAAATGCAATTGGAAAGACTTCTTTGGGTGAATAATCATGAAGAAAAATAATGAAAATGTACAAATGATAAATTTGTCATATGAACTCAAATAAAAAGACCTCATTAACAGGAAGTTCTTTAAAGCCTCAAGGTTCTGAGGTTTGTCAAATGCCTGCTGAATGAAATGCTCAAGCTGACCTATTTCTTTTTCCTTTCCTAAATATTATAGTAGCATTTACCAACTGAAAATTATATTCATAAAATTCAAAAACCCCCAAACGATCATAGTCTTCAGTTTGGCAACACATGTGGATTACTTTCCAGCCTTGTCAGGACAGAACAGATTCTGGACAAATCAAGAAAGAAGGAAGTGCGGGTACAAAGTCACAGACGAATGCCAGTTGTCTGAAAAAAACAACTTTGCTGTCATCTTGGGACATATCATTTTTAGAAACAATGACCCATTTGGCAGCCTCACACACATTCCCATCTCTGAAAGCTTTCCAGCATTCCAGGCCTTACTTTATTTAGGTTTAGGATTTTTTGAGAATAAATCTTTGGTGAAGCAAGTGTGGAATCTTAATTCCATTCAGTATTACTCATTCCATTCACACCGTTTTTTTTTTTTTTTTTTTTTCTCATTGTGTCTCCTGTTACCGACCCTTGTTTCCCTGCCTCAAAGACCTTGTCTGGACACCTCATATCAAATGGCAGCAGTGTGGAATGTCTAATTATTTCACTGCTGAACTTGAACAGCTGTCCGAGATGGCCTATTTAACCATGCTGGTCCTCTGGTTTTTGAAAACAGCCTTTGTTATTTGAAGGATGTGGTTTTCCTCATTAGAAAATGTTTGCTTTTGGCCCAATCAACATCTGAAAGGCCCTGAGTTAGATTTATTCAAAATTTCAGGTTCTACTTTTTCAGTTTCAATTAAATTTTTATTGACTAGATGATGTTTCTAAAGGGTAGAGAATTAGGTGTCCCAGGACCCAGAAAATTTTCTGCCTATTTCCAAGCATCTGACAGTATCACTCTTCATCGAATTTTGAGACTTCAAATGGTTCTCCTGGCATAGAATGGGATTTTCTAAAATATGTGAATTCTCTGAGCCAAAACATAAGTTCCTGGAGAATTTCTAGTCTGCACACCTAGGTTGAGAAAGATTGTGGAAGGCAAAATGTTTTCCCTTTGAAAATGGAGTTCAGACTAAGTTTCAGGGAGGAAGTAGGGTTGTCAAAGAATGGTAGGCCTTTGGGAGGCCGAGGCAGGTGGATCACAAGGTCAGGAGATCAAGACCATCCTGGCTAACACGATGAAACCTCGTTTCTACTAAAAATACAAAAAATTAGCTGGCCGTGGTGGTGGGTGCCTGTAGTCCCAGCTACTCTGGAGGCTGAGGCAGGAGAATGGCTTGAACCCGGGAGGTGGAGCTTGCAGTGAGCTGAGATCATGCCTGTGCACTCCACCTGGGTGACAGAGTGACACTCCATCTCAAAAAAAAAAAGAAAAGAAAAGAAAAGAAAAGTGGTAGGCAAGTGTAAGAACAGCCCTTTGTCAGGGAACTGGAGGGAGGGTGGTGGAGCCCTGGGAAGCAAAGGGACCCTGTTTTTAGTGAAGGCCTTTGACTTCTGAACTCATGATCTCTTCATTCTTTATGGGGTTTACTTCACTGTCAATTGCCCTTTGTTCATATGTGCCTGTTAACCTGACTTCCAGTGTAGGGTGATGGTCTTTTCTCCCTCTCCATCTTTGGATCTCAGATACAAACAGTTTCAATGATTCCATCATGTCCTTTGTGGAAACAGCCTAATAGGTTGTTATTTTTTTTCATTTCACTCATATTCACAGCTTCTGTTCTCATTAGGCTAATATGAAATGAATGTAATAATTTCCAACATGATTATAACAAGAACTAAGAATATGTATATTGTTCTTCATCTTATAAATCATTTTCACAATGTATCTCATTTATTAATCTATAGTCCTTGAGTAATTGTTAATTTGAGATCATTAGGACTAACAATTTTTTTTAAATGCATCAATTATTCCTCAAAAGGTAGTTTGCAGATATTTACATAGGCTAAACAAAAATAGTAAAATGTTAAAAGCTTTTCTCAATAATTAAAAAAGTTAAGTGTTTATGACTTCTTCCTAATCTTATTTCTAAATGATACTTAGGAGCAAGTTAGAATTGAATTTTCCGCTTTCAGATTATATGTTCGACTCAAAATGAAGCAACAATTTGCTTATGTTATTCAGTTAAGAAGAATTAAGCTCAATTTCTAGTACTCATAAATATTTAGAAAAAAATTCTCATGGAAAATATTTTACAACCACATCGGTTAATATGTATTCTTAAGTCTATGGCTACTTTCAGTAAGCTGACAACATAATTGTCCAAGAAAATACATTCTTTTGAAAAGTTATTACATTTGAAATAAAGAAATATAAAATGTACTATATGAGAATGGGTATCACTTTTTCTCTTTAGGATGAATGGGCTAATTCATAACTTGTCAAGGGTCAATAAGGCCAAATGCTCTAAGCAATATAGAGAAAAAGGCACATCATGGAATTGCTAAAGGGTACAAAGGGGTCATTGTATAAAGCAGAGAATCTCCTGGTTTCTTGCTTTATATTATGAACATTCTTCTATAACCCTTTTATTCCTGGGTCAATTAAACCAGTAGAAGTGGTGGGTTTATAGGGCAAGCCTAGGGCCCACATTTGGGCCCATGATCAGCATTTTAGCAGTTCAAGGATATACATCTGTGCTCACATACAACTCCTTATCTTCCCCACCGAGAGTGAAGAAGGGCCTGAAACTGCTAAGTGCCTTCCAGTATCCATTCTTCTCTTCTTCCTCAGGAACAAATTTTCATTTGGCATAGGAATGCAAACAACCTAAGGATTACATTTGTCTTCCTTCCATATAGTTAGGTGTGTCCAAATGACTAACTCCTGGTCCATGAGATGAAACAGTCTTTTGGTAGCCTGCTTAAAGTCAGCTGATTCAGCAGGGATACTTAACTTCTGTTCTTTCTTCCTGATATTTGGACTGCAGATGTGATGAATGGGACTCTGGTTGCCATCTGGAATTATGAGGTAAACTTGAGAATGGAATGAGAGACAAAAAATGAGAAGGATGGTGTGGATTCCTGATGCCTTTGTTTCTGTCACTCCAGCCTGACCACCTAACACCAGATGACTTATATGTGAGAGAGAGAGAAACTTTTATCTTTTTAAAGTCACTATTAGTATGGGTTTTCTATTACATGAATCTAATTCAAGGTGTTAGAAGAGGGAAATTTATTTCAGTTTTGCTATTCCTGGGAAGAGCTGTATGACCTCCAGAGCTTCTCTTTAGAAACTGTAAGAGTAGTAGACCTTAGTTGGCCTGGACCACATGTGACAGGGTATAATGATAATAATGGGATTATTACCATTTAGTGAAAGCTTTATGCCAGTCACTGTTCAAGATTCTTTTTTTACAGTCTTTTAACTTAATTACCACACCTACACTACACTTCAGTGTGTGTGTGTGTATGTATATGTGTGTGTGTGTGTGTGTATACATATATATGCACATACAGTCACATTCCACTTAACAATGGGGATCTGTTCTGGGAAATGCATTGTTAGGGTGATCTTGTCATTGTGTGAACATCATAGAGTGTACTCACACCTACCCAGGTGTGATAGCCTAGTACACACATAAGTTATATTGCAGAGCCTATTGCTCCTAGGTTACAAACCTATATAGCATGTTACTATACTGAATACTGTAGGCAGCTGTAACACAATGGTAAGTATTTGTGTATCTAAACATACCTAAACATAGAAAAGGTACAGTAAAAATATGGTATAAAAGATTAAAAATAGTACATCTACGTAGGACACACCATAACGGAGCTTGCAGAACTGTAAGTTGCTCTGGGTGAGATAGTGAGTAATGAGTGAATATGAAGGCCTGAGATATTATTATACATTACTGTAGAATTTATAAACACTCTACACTTAGGCTATAATACATTTCAAATTGTTTTCTTTCTTCAATGATAAATTAGCCTTAGCTTACTCTAACTTTTTTACTGTATACATTTTAATTTTTAAAAACTCTGACTCTTTTGTAATAACACTTAGCTTAAAACACAAACACATTGTATGAATACACAATAATATATTCTGTCTTTATGTCCTTATTCTATAAGCTTTTTTCTATTCTTGGAAATTTTAATGTTTAAGAACTTTTTGAACTTTTTTGTTAAAAATGAAGATACAAACACACATATTAGCCTAGTCCTACACAGGGTCAGGATCATCAATATCACTATATATATATCAGAAATATATCACTATATCTTCCATGTCCACATCTTGTCCCATTAGTAGGTCTTCAGGGGCAATAACAGGCATGGAGCTGTCATCTTCTATGATAACAATGCCTTCTTCTGGAATACTTCCTGAGGGAACTGCCTGAGGCTGTTTTATAGTAGACATTTTTTTTATGGGTAGAAGGAATACACTCAAAAATCATGATAAAAGTATAGTAAATACATAAACCAGTCACATAGTCATTTATTATCATTACCAAGCATTATGTACTGTGCATACTTATTTATGCTATACTTTTACATGACTGGCAGCCAGTAGATTTGTTTATACCAGCATCACTGCAAACATGAGTAATGTGTTACACTATATTAGAATGACTACAACATCACCAAGCAGTAGGAATTTTTCAGCTTTATTATAATCTTATGGGACCACTGCCATATATGCAGTCTGTCGTTAACTGAAATGTCATGATGTGACACATGACTGCGTGTGTGTCTGTGTTTGTGTCTGTGTGTGTGTGTATAAAAACAACCCTGAAAAGTAGGTAGTGCTATTATCCCTGTTATATAAACAGGGAAACTGAGAAGCTTAGGGAGTTACTTTCAAGTGGCAGTGCTGGGAATTAAAGTTCAAAGTCTTTGGTCTTAATCATGAGGCCATGCTGCCTCCCAGTGAAGGAAGGAATGAGCTATCTCCTAAGCATTTTCTCTCCTGAGAATACAATATTTTCATTTTTTATTACTTTACTATCAATACCCATTTTATATAAGATGGACACTCCACAGAGTAGAATGTATATGTATTGATTCCTAGTCTTATCTTAATAGATTTAATCACGGAGCCTTAGAGAAGAACCAGCTTATCAAAATGACTCCACAGACTTATCATTGCTAGCCTTAGTAGGGGCGAGGAGAGAGTACAGGCCAAATGGGCAGTACTCAGTAACCTACCATATCATATCACTGTGGAACACCAACCAACAGCAAAGCATTTGCCTCCCAGAATTCTATTCAGAATCTGCTTGACTACAGCAGTAACAGCACATACTTATCAAGAAGCAACCCTGGAAGTCTGGATAAAAGTCCCTGAAAGATAATACTTATTCAGGTCTATTTTGTCTTCCAATTGTAAAATGTTAAGAGGTCACACTCTTATTATTTTGCTTAGAAGAATTAATAATGCCATGGGAAATGAAAGCTTCACCTCAATTCCTGTTTTGCTTTTGGTGGTTGTTGCTGTTACTTGTTTTGTATGGAACACCATCAAAATATACATAGAATAATAGACCACTTAAATGTGTATCAGTCAGGATATTGTAGGTCATGTACAGAAAAAAAAAAAAATCCAAATGTCAGAGGCCCGTAACACTCAATGTTCATTTTCTACTCTTATTTCCTGTCCATTATGGATCAACCTGGGGCTTGGATTTATGTCATTTTTGCTGCAGTACCCAGGAGGCTGGTAAAGAAGGCTTTTTCTAAGACTTTGCTACTGTCATGGCAGTGGAAAGTAAATGATGGTAAAACACTACCTGGCCTAAAACTGCTGATCAAAATTGATACATGTCACTTCTGTTTATCTTTCTCAAAACAAAGCCAGATGCATCGCTAAAACTAATATCAATAGGGTGGGGACATATGCTTCCACACAACGGGCACCGCGAGGAGGGACTGTGAATATTTTGACACTAAATATAGTAATCTTCCATAGTCTTAGAGGATAAAATATGTAGATTACTTCAGCCATACTGTGGTATTTGTAGTTTCTCCAACTGACTATGTATTCTCTCACATTTGCACCTGATATTTGTTATTTTTTTCCACCTGAAGCTAGTTCTCTCCCTTTTTCACACAGCTAGTACTTATACAACTTCCAAGTATCAGACTAGATAATACATCTTCTTAGAACTCTTGCTTGACTCGCTAATCCCGTGCTTTTCCTGAGTATTTCCATAGTTAACAGTTTTCAAATAGATCTTAACATCTCCACAAATATTTCTTGCTTTATTTTTTGTTTTGTATTGTATTTTTCTTTTCCATTCCTTTTTTGCTTCACCACTCAAAGGTAAGTGCATTGAGAGCAAAGAGTGTATCTGGTTCACCTAACATAAAACCTGGTACATATTAATTAATCAGTCAATTAATATTGTTAAATAAATATTATCTTGACAGCTTCATGCAATCAATTTCTGTTGTGTTGTGAGGAAATATGGCATGGAAAAATAAAGACTACTAAATATTATTTGCCAGTCGCATAAGTGAATCATCTTGGATATCCAACCAGTTGAGACTTCAGTTGACTCTAGTATCACCTGACATCTAACTGCAGTGATATGAAAGATTCTCAAGGGAGAGTGCAGAAAAGGCAGGGACCACTGGTAGGAATTTGGAGTTGTGATTGATCATTTGGGGATGGTTGGGAAATGCTTCATATAAGAAACCAGGCCTTTTTAGGTTAAATAAAATAAGGTTCCTGGTTATAATTACTACTTTTTCTACTTCTCTTCTTCACTTGTTGCTAGCTCTTCATTAATAGACATGTATGTTTAGGCTAAATGATGCAATTTAGATAAAAACATTAATTTATTTGGACTAAGGTGCAGCAGTGTCACTTAAAAAACACGTATGTATGCACACACACATATTTGTGCTGGAACTGGCAGATACCATGAACAATGCATCCTTATGTATAATTAGCATGTTTTAAAGATCAGTGTAGGCAAGGAGACATCAAAGGAAATAAGAAAGAAAGGTACTAGAATCATTATGGGCAGAATATTTCTTCACTTTTTAACAGATAGCTAGAACAAAAAGTTTCTGGTGAGATAGAAAAGTCTATGTTGTTAGCAATACTTTGACATACTTCTTATCACCTGATCTACCTGATCTGTGTTTTTGCACTCTGGTTTCACATCAGAATCGCTTGGTAGGCAGGCATTTAAAAAGTACTAATGACAGGGCCAGGCGCGGTGGCTCACACCTGTAATCCTAGCGCTTTGGGAGGCCGAGGCAGGCGGATCACAAGGTCAGGAGATTGAGACCATCCTGGCTAAAATGGTGATCCTGTCTCTACTAAAGATACAAAAAATTAGCTGGGTGTGGTGGCGGGCACCTGTAGTCCCAACTACTTAGGAGGCTGAGGCAGAAGAATCGCTTGAACCCAGGAGACGGAGGTTGCAGTGAGCCGAGATCGCGCCATTGCACTCCAGCCTGGGTGACAGAGCAAGATTCTGTCCCCCCACCTCCCCCAAAAAAAAGAAAGAAAGAAAAAAAGTACTAATGACCACACTCTGTTAGGCTGAGACAATGGTATTTATAAAAAATTCCTTGGGTGTGTATAATGTTTAGCCAGGGAGAATAATTGCTAGTGTAAATAATTAGGCACTGTAGCTTAATCATTTTAAAAAAAATGAACTTGTATCTAGTAACAAGAGGGTCTAAACTTTATTTTGCCCCAGATGCATATAAAGTAAAACCAGAGAAGATGCTTATGTTTCATGAAGCTTTCAGATATCCACTTTAAAATGTCTGCTGACAGCAACCAGGTTTAATTCCAAGAGACTAACCACTTCTGGCAACTGGATTGCAAAAGAGAGAAAGGATATGAGAAGGAAGTCCTTTGTAATAGATTATGGCTGATATCTTTGCCTGGGAAAAGGATGATCACTGCCTCATCGTCATGGGCACATAGTGAGAACAGCATTGACAACATCCTGAGTATGTAGGGAAAGCTTTATGTGGATTTGGAAAACATAAATAGTGAAAAAAGAATTGCAAAGCTTTTGCTGCAACTTTATTGGCATTATTAGACAGGCATATGTGTTGTAAATTAGACAGGCATATGTGTTCCACCTTCCACATATATTATGTAATATAAACTGCATGGAGATAAGTATTTGCCCTGATATTTTTCTTTGCTCAGCAATGTAGGTCTTCTCTTTCTCAACAGTTCTCTGTATGACATTTCATCACAATGCCTAGTATCCACAAATTTCAAAAATCCAAGTGTTTGATGAAACTTTTCATTCTGTAATCTATTTAGTCAGATAATACCTGCCAGGATCAAAAATATAAGTGCACTTTAATCACCATAGCAATTACTATGGCAATTATTACTATATAATAATTACACAGTAATAATTAATAACTAATATTAAAAATATCAGGGCAAATACTTATCTCCCTGCAGTTTAAATTACATATTAATATGTTAATAATCACTGTGGCAATTACTGCATTGCCACAATTAAAAAAAAATATTTTTGTTCTTTCACAGTTTTGAATCTGGTGGATTTCAGACATAGTTGGAAGCTATTTTTGGTGAGCTAATTTTCCTGGGAAGATATAGTAACCCTGACGTTGAAGGTCTTGTGGCTGATATGGGGGCATATCTATTTCAACATTAGCAGCATTATTGTCTGTTCAAGTTACCCATTTCTACTTTTAAGGTAACACAATATATACGCTTGTTTGCCTACTCCTCTTGCAGGCAGCAGGTTGGGTTAGATTGAGAAGATGGTATGAAGGTGGAAGGGACAGACATAGTTGAATCTTTGTATCTCTGTAAATTTCTTTAGGGATTTCAAATTCTGCTTCCAGTTCCCAAAGTTCAGAGATCAATGCCATTATTAAAAATTACCATTAACAGCACTTTGGGAGGGCGAGGTGGGCGAATCACGAGGTCAGGAGATCGAGACCATCCTGGCTAACATGGTGAAACCCCGTCTCTACTAAAAATTCAAAAAGTTAGCTGGATGCGGTGGTGGGTGCCTGTAGTCCCAGCTACTTGGGAGCCTGAGGCAGGAGAATGGTCTGACCCCGGGAGGCGGTGTTTGCAGTGAGCCGAGATTGCACCACTGCACTCCAGCCTGGGCGACAGAGCGAGACTCTGTCTCAAAAAAAAAAACAAAAAACCAAAAAAACACTATCATTAACAGTATAGAGACTTTACCTAGAGTCTTCTGCTTATGCTTCATTTGTTCAAAGTAACACTTTCCTTAGATTGTTTTCTTATATCATTTTAGAAGTCATAATTATTTCTTTCCAAGAAAAAGTTTGTTTTTTGGAGGGTTAACACTAGAATTTTGTGATTCTGTATTGCTTCAGTAATGACAGCAAAAAAGGAACTTTATGGAAAAATAATAGGGAGGCTTATGGGAATTGACGGATAGCTAGTGAACCAGGTTTGGAACAAGTAGGTCATTTGTCTCCCAGTTGCCAATAATAAGGAAACGAAACTTTACCATTTCTTCTGTCTTTGCAACACTCTGATCAAGATTTAAAGTTGGGGAGGAGAGAGTAATTGACTGGATTTAGTTCTAGGCCTAATGCAATCTATAGAAAAGAATAGGAGGGAAAGCACCTAGCTTATAACCCCACTAGCACTGCACACAATGGGGAAAAGATATTTCCCCAAAGGAAATAGCATACTGATAAGAATGGAGAATGGCTGCTGGATGGCCAAGAAGCAATAAATGCCCCCGTCTGTATTTTTGCTTTTGTGGGATAGATGACAAGACTTCTACCTCTCAGCAGGAACATACACTGAAGAAATAGAAATAACAAATCTTATTAAATAAACTTGCAGCTGAAGAACATGGTGTTTTTATGTTAAAAATAAAAACCAAACCAAAACAAAATAAATCAAAACACAAAACCTACCTCTGAGTTGGAGTAATTTCCTCAATTTTAATATCACAAACATTTGCTTTTTTTCCCATCATTCTTTTCATCATGTGATTCTGGAACAAAACTTGGCAAAACATGAGTCTAAAGGTACTTCCAATTTGCTTGGCCGGTTAGCCTATGGTCCTTTGCCGTATCATTCATGTCACTTATTTACAGTGGTCCCTCCTTATCTGCGGTTTCACTTTCCGCAGTTTCAGTTACCTGCGGTCAGGTGTGGTCCAAAAATATTAAATGAAAAATTGCAGAAATAAACAGTTTACAAAGTTTAAATTGTTCACTATTCTAAGTAGTGTGAGGAAATCTCATGCTGTTCCACTCCTTCTTGCCCACGACATGAATGTCCCTTTATCCAGTGTGTTTATGCTGTAGACACTTCCTACCCTTTAGTCACTTAGTAGCTGCCTTGGTTATCATATCAGCTGTTTCAGTATCACAGTGTTTGTGTTCAAGTGACTAATTATATGTAATAATGGCCCCCAACTCAAGAATCATAATGCTATCATTTTGTTATAATTGTTACATTTTATTATGGTGGTTGTTATTCTCTACTGTGCCTAATTTATAAATTAAACTTTATCATAGATATGTATATACAGGAAAAATATAGACATATAAGGTTTGGTATTATTTGTGGTTTCAGGCATCTACTGTTGTGTCCTGGAACATATCCCTTATGGATAAAGGGGAACTATTGTACCTCTATTTTTAACCCATGGTGATAAAGTTTTGTTTGTTTTTACTCTACTTCTGTGACAGATTAATGATGATATAGTTTTGAAGGCTGAGTAGACTTCAGTTGAGTGGACAATAGACAAGACTGGGTTTGGAAGACCCCTCTAGCTCCAGAAAGTCAGTGCAGTTGGAGCACGGAGTGACGCCTAGGAGATCTTGGGTTTTGAACTGAGATGTGATGAGAGAGGCTAAAAGCACAAGTAAAGAGCAAATCAGAAAAACATATGACAGAACCACAAGATCTTATGGTCATCATAGAATCACATTGATTTGGGATAGCAAATACTTGGCTCATAAACTCATCTGATCTCATCTTCTACTCAAGATGCATCACCAATCAATCAAGACACTGCAACTGATGAGCTACAGAGAAATTTACCTGTGGCTCTGTCCCTTTCAAGCCATCTATTTATAGCACTCTTCTAATCATCTTTTTAAAACTTCAAAGTGGATCTCTAAAACTTCTGACAGTCTTGCTCCAAAACATTTATCCCCAACCCATACCCTGAACACTCATTGTTTCATGACTTTATGTATATAGTTTCCTTTTCTCAGATATTCTTTACTTTCTTGCTCATTGGTGAATTCCTTCCTATCCTTCAAAACATTTTGTCCCTTTCTTACACACCTTTCTGATTCCACCAGGCTAATTATTCTAGCCCTCTGTACTTCCAGAACACTGCATTTATCTCACTTACAAGATAACTTTCCTTGAATTTTAATGTTAATATAAACCGTAATTACTTTTACACCAACCTAATATGTCTGTATTTTTCGTTAGATTTCACGCCACTTGAAAGCAGAAATACATCTTATTCTTCTTTTTATTTGCTCTAATTTAATCCCAATTTTGGCCCCATTATAGATGTTCAGTAAATCATTATTGGTTGAGTAAATGAATGTCAACCAAGTTTTGTGGTCATCCTGTCATAACACTGAGAAATATAGGGCATTTTGACTCAATGTTGTATTTTCTGTATTAATTAAAAGTTTATGTTTTGGGACTTGGATGTAGTGTATGATCTACTTTCACTTGAAATATTAAATTGAAGTTTATAGTTTTGCTTGTTTCATCTTGCTTTAGCCTAATTTGTGCATTGCTCCTTATAAATGTAAATTAATTAAAGTCTTACACTATTTAGGGAAGCTGAGATTAATCAAAACCCCTGTACTCTAAAAAGAATATCCATATTTATTATTTGAATTATATTTAATTCTGTTTATTTTAACATTTTTCTGCATACACTTTTGAATCTCATTGACTAGATGTCCATTTTCAACCTCATCTCATCATGCAATATTCACAGGAGTATTTGTTTTAAAAATGCACAAAGGTATCTTATTAAATAATGTCACAAACATGAAGTTCATTATTATGCAAATGCCATCCTTGGAACAGATTTGTTAATTGCAACTCATTTGCATAATTAATGAACTCCCAAATGAATTATGCCTTTGCAGATTTGTGCAGCATTGTTTTAAAATAAATTATAAAATACATGTCAAAGGAAGAGTGCTTTCTGGGTTCCCATAGCATTGTTTGAAAATTAATTACCAAATGCTTGTCAAATTAAAAGAGTTTGTAGTTTTACAATGTTATTTTAAAATTAATCACAAAATAAAATGTCACTGCATTAAAGTAAACAACTTGTTATTTTCTCTAAAAAGAACCACAGAAAACAGCATTTTAACTTCAATTACATTGTTTGGTATAGTGATTCTAGTGTTTTATTCATTTCATCTTTACACTGTGACTTAACAAAGTTGATAGTTGTTAGCATGTTAATGTTTGATAAATTGAGATTTAATTTAATTTTACTATGTAGCTTATTTATATGGCAGATGATTAATTCATCGCATATGAACTCAGTATGGGTTTGTTCATGATAAATTAGAATTTAATAAAAACTTCAAGGTCATTTAAATCTGTTGTTATAGCAGTATTCTTAAGGTTTATTTTATTTGAAGTTTTGACTGCTGCCAGTTAAAATGATTAAAAGCATATAGTTTAAATCATTCTGCCTCTTCTGACTAATATAGTAGTATAATTCCTTTCTTTGATACAGAAAAGACTTTTGCCCATCACACTACTTTCTTCACACTATGGAAATTCTCTGTTCTTGCACAGAAGCCACAGCTACTCCCCAGTCCTAGATTCCCCAGCCCACAGGGACTGTCTATTCCCCAGGATATTAGACGGAAAACCATTAGACCTAAAAAATGATTTGGCCAAAATAATTTCCAAAACAATAGACTTGGTAGAGAAATTTCAGGAATTAAGGTTGCTTACCAAATACCTTTTCAAAATATAATAATAATAATAATGAATTATTATCCCAACCTAGTAGTATAAGAACATTTAATAGTGAGACACCCACTCTCTTAAGAAGTCCTTTTTTTTTTTTTAATTTTTTTTTAACGATAGTATCCCTTCTGCTCACCTCTCCCTCTCCCCATCCTCCGAACCACACCAATTGTCTGTGGTTTATATTCCATTTTGTCAGTTCTTGACCATGGAATGCAAATCCATGGGGGAAGGTCTTTGTTTGACATGATTGCAACTGTGCAGACTGACACCAACTAGACAATAATTCTTAAGTAAAATGATAAACCATTTTGCCTCTTAAAAAATTCCTGTATATAGCTGCCTTTCTAAACGCCTGTGAGCGATTTCATGTTGCCCTTTCTATAAACTGATATGCATAGCAGCCCTTTTTGAAGAGGCAATATTTCTTCCACTTCATACCTGGTGTGTGAATAAACCCAAGTGGTTCATGCAGATACATGGATTTGACCTTTTGCCATTTTCTATTTCAGTCTGGCACAGATATTACTCAAAGACTTAAAACATCTTTTACAATCAAATATAAAAAAAAAAACTCTACTATTGTTTAAGCTTTGATGCTACCCTGTACTTATTCCTTTGTTTAAATTCCTTAGGATATTCCAACTTGACATTCTCTTCTGAAATTCTAAATCATTATGCTCATAAGTATAGGAGAATAAAACACCCAACACAGACAAACTGCCCTCAGGACAAAAAAATTTCTAGTGGGCCAGTAACTACATATGACAGTCTAAGTTATTTTGTACAGATGCACCATTTTTCATTAGCAACACCATTTACTTTGAGAGGGCGCCCATAGAATTAAAATAGCAGTGTTCTAAATGACAGAATTTGATCCACAAATTATATTCTTTAATAAGCTACAGTCTGAAAAGCATTCCAGTCTTTGGAAAAATTTCACATTAGTGAGAACAAGAGTGAATAAAGCCACCGTTTTTGTTGATTGAATGTAAACCTTTTGTGACTCCTTGTACGGGTTACTGGTCTACTCTGGATATAGTCTTCATGGCTACTTTCCTTCCAAACTGCTTTCATATCTGTATTTTACTATACGAAGTTCTGAAACATGGGTAGAATGGACAGCCTATAGAATAGATCAGCATCTACATTTTCTTTATTAAAATCATGGCTTTTTTTTTCCCCTTCCAAAGGGATTCTCTTTCCTTCTTTTATGTTTTTTTATTTTAAAATATTTAACTGAAAAATAAAAATTCTATCTATTCAAGGTATAAAATATGATGATACATGTACACGGCATAACAATAACCACAATAAAATTAATTAACACATTCATTACCACCCGTAGTTACCATTTGTGTATGGTAGGGGGTGAGCACACTTAAAATCTGCTCTCTTATCGAATTTCAAGTAAATAATATAGTATTATTAATTATAGGCACCATGGATTAAAAATGTGGTATATATAATGGAATATTATTCAGCCATAAAAAGAAGAAAATTCTCCCATTAGTAATAACACAGGTGAAACTGGAGGACATTATGCTAAGTGAAATAAGCCAGACACAGAGAGACAAATACTGCATCATTTCACTCATATTTTGAATCTAAACACATAAAACTCTTTAAACCAGAGAATACTACTGTGGTTGCCAGGGGGCTGGGGGTGAGGGAAATGGGGAAATGTTGGTCAAGGGAACAAAGTTTCAGTTATAAGATTAGTAAGTCTGAGGATCTGATGTGCAAAATCATGGTATTTTAACTGAGTTTCAATGTCAGTTTGCACAGAATGTCACATAAACTGGATTTAAGAAAATAAAGTTTGCTTTCAACTTCCTTTGGAGATCTTTTCAGTTCCTTCCAAAAAATATGTTATTGTTTTTTCTGGAGCTTTTTCTAAGTAGCTTTGTTGTCTAGATCAAGATCAAAGACTATAAAACCCAAATCTACCAATCCTTTATTTAGAAAAATCTACAGAAGTGTAGTAAGTTTAATGGTGCTTTGTAAACCAAAGCTATCCTTGAGGTTGCAATATCTAAAATGTCAATTTCCCATAATTTCTGTTTCATTTATTGAAAATCCATTGTTTTCTTATTTTTTATGATGGTATTCTAGGCACTTCATATACTATTCCAATTTGTAAGTTAAATATATATTTTATGCTACAAGCAGAAAAGCTTTTATTTCTCCCAAAACAAGTGCTAAAAGCTTTTTTTTGTATTGTCACTGGCATAAATAATCACTTTTCTTCAGAAACAGTTTTTGGTAAAAAAAAAATAATTCCTTCCTAGAAAAGATTCTCCTACACAGGGTCTTTATACGATATTGAATGTGTTAAAGTTACTAGAAACTTTTGTCTCTTTAGTAAAGGGAAATTTCTAAAATTGCTCATTTCTAAAATTGCTCAGTATTATATGGCAAAACAATTAAACTGCATTCTTTAACTTTTTCAGTTAGATATATGGGTAATGTAGATACATAGCCCGAAAGAATAACAGGCATTTTGTGGCTTTGACAGTAACACAGAATTTCATTTTATTTGTTAATTTTCTGATTTGTGAATATCTATTCTCCTTTCTGAACATTAACTGTGACTGAAAGATTCATAGGCTTATTGAATATTCATGCAAATAATTTGAGGTCTTTCTTCCCTAGAGTCCAAGTTGAAATACATTGTTGATGTATGTCCACTGTGACATACTGTGACATTGTTGTGCAGTTATTTTTAATTAGAAATAAAATATTAATCTATTTGAATTTGTATATAGAATGTATTTGGAGGGAGGAAGAACTCAGAGAGGTATACAGTGACAGAATTTTAATTAATTTATTTTAAAGAGAAGTCACTTTAACTTGAAGGTTAGCCCTGTTTGTGATTTACAGAAGGGAATTCACCATGACTACAACTTACAGAGAAAACTGAAATCACTTATGGCTAGGTTCCTCTTATTAATCCAAAATGAATAAAGGGCTTGTTTTCCTCAAGGCTCAAGAAGTGAGAAGCTGAAATTGTGAACTGTTCTTTGGATCTCAGATTTCTGCTATTAGAGCTACTACACTGCGCTAAGTTTCTGTGAAGAGCTTCTAAAGCTTCTGAAGGAGTAATTGTGGTGGCTGGGTTCATGTCATGCAATTTCAGGTTTCCTTCTGAGCAGAGTCCAATTCTTGAAATTTAAGGAATTTGTCAAGTCTTCTCTGCTGAAACTATTAGATGACTAATATTAAGGAAAAAGAATCACTTCTATCTCAATGCCATTTTAGATATGTGATTATTTGAAACCCCATCTTGTCAAAGTTTTTGCCCTCTTAAATCATTGAACAGCATCAAGAATGTCACTAATGTAGGCTACATGTACACTATTAGGACTCTCTATCCATGAATTTGACAGTAACAGTTGATTCATATATTCTGATTCTTAAAAGTTTGTTAGTTTTTTCAATTTGTTGCTCTCCACTAAAATGGTGGGGGTGCAGGGATTGGGGAAGCAAATGTCCAATCACTTCTCCCTAGAGAAACCAATAACCCAAACTGCTCCAAACTCTAAACTTGTATTTGATCCTTTTTGGATTGCTGACCTTAGGATTTCCTACCTTGCGGTCATAGTGGTTCACTGTCAAGTTCTGACTTTCTTGGAGACCACTTGGATATTTCCCTAGTAGCTTATACTTTATTAATCTTCAAAAGTGAAGGAACATTCAGTTCAGTTCAACTGAAGTTCAGTTCAACAATGGAACCCTTATTCTGGGCCAGCTACTGTACCAAGCACTGGCATCACCCAGATGAATAACACACAGCTGATGTCCTCAAGGACCTGAAAATCTGTGGGGCAGACAAACAACTGAAATGGGCAATTGTCATCTGAAGCAGGAGGTTTGATAATGGTGATGTGCGGAAAGAAAGCCCCCTAGCACAACTTGTAGAAAAATGAGTTGCAGATGCCCAGAAAGTGTTCCCAACTGTTCCAGCATCCTTGAAATTTTCCCTGCAAAATATGGGGAAGTCATCCGACCCATCTGACTATCTGATGCCATACAAAAGGATCATAGCAGAAAGCTAATGTAAGACTGATGATTGTCTGGTGCCAAAACCCAGCACCCTGCTTCACAGGTAAACGTGGAAATAAATGTTACTCTAGTTCATTAAAAACAAACTCAGCCAAACCTTCCCACTGATTCGTTTACATGATCCTATGTGTTTTATACTTAGAGATCCCCAAATAATTCTGAGTGGGACTTTTATGGGGATTTACTATAGATTTCATCACTGAAGTGGTTTTGACCCTGTTTGGTCATCATTTCAATTTCTCCCCTGATTAAATGTTGAAATTCATTCCTCTTTCATAAAATCAAGTCAATGCAGACATATACACTATTAGTTTTTGACTGAATCTCCATGAGAAGGAAACTATAATGGCCACTTCATAAAACAATGAATAGCTGAAATATATCACGATTGCTTCTTAGGAATAAGTGCCTAAGTGTTTTGGGTACTTAATTTGAATTGTAATAATTCTAATTGATAATTACTATTATGCACATTTTACCAGGAAAATAATCTAGCCCCAGAAAGGTAAGAACTTTGGCCAAAGTCATCAGCAAGTAAGTCATACAAGCAGTATTGTGTCCTTGAATCTGTACTTGTAACCACTGTGCGGTTGGTTAGACAAAATAGCCATACCAAGCTGCTAAAGAAACTATTATGTTGTATTTTGCTTCCCAGAGCTCTTCTTAGCTTTAGTATTTTTTAATGATTTCAGTAGTAGAATGACATATCTAAATATAAAAGAAATTAAAATCCCTATATTAACATAATATGATTAGACATATTGTATGTCATATGCTTCTGATATTCATAACTTCACAAAAGGTGCTAGGTATCTATTGTCATTCAGTTCCAGTCTTGGCATATTTTTCCAGTAAAGGGGCAGAGATCTCTCCACTCCAGTGTTCTATGCTAAACTTTCATGTTTTTGTTTGTTTGTTTGTTTGCTTTTTGTGAGCCCAGACCAGAGTCCCACAGACAGCATGAATGATGATTCATTCATGTACTCAGCAGATAGATACCTATTAACTATTTGGCATGGGGATTGTACCAGTGAACAGATCATTCTTACCCTCCTGAGTTTATCGTCCAGTAGAGAAGACAGATACAAACATGTATGTGGACATCAGTGTTTTAATGGCAAAGTACATACAACCATGGCTGGGTTGGCTTTCCTGGAAAAGTGACATAAAAGCTGAGCTCTCAAGCCTGAGTAGGAGTTAGCTAGATGAAGGTGGGAAAGATGTAGGAAAAGGGTAGAAACTATATTGAGAAAACTGAACATTTGAAGCTTCAAGAATGGAAAACCGTGATGTTACTATGGTCTGGGGTAGTCTGGTATGGTTGGCACTAGGGCATCCAACCAAGAGAAGAAACCGGAGAGGTAATCATAATCCTAATAGCTGATATTCTTCTGGCATCTACCTATTTTAAAATGTACTGTCTCATAAAATATTCATAACCACCCTAAGAGGGAGATATTATTATTACCTCAATTTTTCAGATGAAATAACTTGATCATGGTCTTATCCAGAGAGTAAGTGGCAGAGCTTTGAATCAAATAAATCCAGTTCCAGAGCTCACATCCTCCACCAGCAACCTTGTATCAGATCATGATGGGCCTTGTAAGACATAAAAGAACTCTAGTGTTTATCCTATAGTCCAGAATTCTCAAAGTATGTTCACCACCCAAGATCTACTGAATTGGAAACTCTGGGGCAAGGCTGAATAATCCATGAGTTCAAAAACCCTTCAGGTAAGTCTGATGCTCAATAAAGTTTGAGAAACTCTGATAAGGGCAATGAGAAATCCTGTAATATTTTAAAGCAGAGAAATATGACTTAACCAGATGAGGTTTTCTGAAAGCTGATCATTCTTTCCACCTGTGATCCCTTCAGAATGAAGACTCAAGCATCCTCATTGCTGCTCTGCACCCACAGTTACACACTGACTCCCCTTGAGTTATGGAGAATGAAGTTAAGAGTAAAGGCCACCCAAAGTGGCAGGACTAATGAGTGATGCAGCCTTCTATTAGGGAGCCCTAACCTGACTGCTAAATTGAAAGAGATAAAAATATCCTTTGTAATCTGATTGCAAGAAAATGCCCCTAATTGGATAGTTGTGACTTAGATAAATTTTAATCTATTAGGCTTGCTTAGTTTTATGGACAAAAAGTGTGCATATATAACAGTTGTTGAAATTTATCTTTCTCTTTGAATGAGGTATATTTTTCACTAGGAATAGTTGCAGTAATAACAATGACTAATATATGTGCATATATTTCTTAATTTCAAAATATATTCCATGTATCAGAGTTCCACAAAATTTTCACTTTTCTAGAAAGGGGTCAAATCATAATATGAATAAAAATACAGTACTCTACCTTATTCACTGTCAACTAAAGAAAGATTGCCACAAAATAGTAATCTTTAATTTATAATCATTTTGCTTCTTTTCAACTAAATTACCCACATTTAATTAACTTGTAGTAAAGGCTTCTTGTCCTACCAGTTTTTAAAAAATATTTTAATGCCCTTTAATATTACTTTTAAGTATCATATTTATACTACTATAATTTATATACTGAAATTTCAATTACCCTACAAACCAGAAATTGTGAAAACTTTTCTAAAGAGCAACTATTTAAAAGTTGATTAAAATCACCAATATGAAAATGATTAATAGCATACATTTTATTGAGAATATATATGAAAATCCAACAGAGGCAAGGACTAGTTTTTCCTTTAACTTGACCTTGAAATACTCTTAAGGATAAAAAATAAAAAGAACTTTGTCTGATGCCTGCCCCTGCCCCAAGGTGTAAGCAAAGAGAGACTTCCAGTTTAGTCATATGGCCAGGGTTCAACATGTTGCACTTTATTTTTAATTCAAGGGAGAAAATATAGGCTTTAAAACATGTATACAATTTTATATTAATATATTATTGTGTTTTGTATTTAATGAGTCAATATCTCTTTAAGCTAACCTAACAATTTGAAAAAAAGGAATTTTCATTCTTATTAACCAATAGATATATACAGTAAGCCAAAGAGAAGTGACCACTCAAGGCCACACATTTGCTTTCTTCTACCTGGAATACTCCCCTCTCTCTCTCTCCTTCCCCCGACCCTCCCTTTCTACTAGTTTGTCATCATGACTCAGTCTTAACACCATTTTTTCAGGTGACTGTTTCCAGACTACCGAAACCTATCATCCCTTTCCCAGACATCTAGGATAGATTCCTTTAAGCTTCCGTAGTTATCTGTACTTCTTTATCTGTTCAACTTTTATAATAGTTGGAATTAAAATAGTAAAAAATAGTAGTTTAATGTCTGAATCTCTTCTAAGAGTGTAAATTCTAATAGAACAGGAAGAGACACTTCTGACTTGTTCCTCATTATGTCTTCAGCGTGTAGTATTGCGCCTTGCATAGGAGGGCTGTCAATAGATACTAGTAGAGGGAGGATGAGAAGCGGGGAGGAAAGAGGGTAGGAGGGAAGGAAAGAAGGAAATGAGGAAGGATGTTGCAAGATAAGAGCTCCAACAGAAAAAAACAAAGCACAGATTTGTATTCTAAGCTAAACTTTCATGCGACTAAATACCACCGTATTGGGCTACATGAACTCAAAATATGCTGGCTTAACCAACACCTCCATGATTAGGTGAATTATTATATGTTTATTAACGATAAGTGAATGGAGACATAGTTATTCACTTAAACACAAAGTGATTAAAATATATTTTGGAAATCATCACATGAAAAAGGGTATTTCTAAAGGAGGAGGCACATGGCATATACCTCAGAATGGCCAGAGAAAAACCACTTAGTTGTGGGAGAAATGGTCTAATCCATCCACACCACTGAGATGGAACATTTCCAAGTGGAGGCCTCTCTGATCTGGTTGTGGTTCCTGAAGGAGACATGCCTAAGATAAAGTGAAATGGGGATTGTGGAGAAGATGCCTGTGTCTACTTAACCTGCCTGTTTTTGCCTAGCTTTACCAAGAGTGGACATTGCTTTCTACTTTTTCTTAGCTCTAAAATCAGCTCCTGGAAGTTTCTGCCAAAGAGTCAACTTTTCGCTCAAAAATTATGAGAAGTTTTATTAATCATCTATCCAACCACATTCAACAAATATTTACTGACTTATTATGTGCTAGATCGTGTTCTAGATGTTTAAGATATCTCAGGAACAAAATAGAATCAATAGATGTGGAGCACTGTTCTGAGACTGACAATAACTACTAAATATATAAATAGTACTAAAGGACAGTAAGTACTAAAATGTGTAAAATGTGATCTCTGCTCTCAAAAAGTTTACAATCTTGAATGGGGGTGTTAATAGTTGGTAAATATAAAAATGGTGACCTACCACACGGTAGCACATGAAGACTTAAACCTTTTAGATGTTTAATACTTGAGTTTTTGTCAGGGAAGAGACAACTTTAAACTTAGGGGTCAGGGAAGGCCTCACTAAGGAGCTAAGACTTGAATGGGGACTCAGAGCCAAGTTTAGAAAAGCAAGGAAGGAAACTGGGGGAGAAAAGAGAAGGATAGAGGCTCTCTGGAATCTCATGTACAAGAACTTTTCTTGAAAATTGTGTACTGTCTACATTTATCAATTGAGCACCTACTGTGTACTGGATATTATAATAAATTGTATGGAGTATGCCATCAAAGAGAAATTGCACTCTCAAAAGTTTATGAGCAAATGAGGAACTTAAAAAAGTACATTAGTCACTAAACTACAAAGTAGAAAGTTCAGAGTCATAAATAAGAGAGGTCCTGAAAAAATTCTATGTCAGTTTGGTGGAGGGAGACATTACTTAAAGGTAGTTATCAGAGAAGACCTCACGGAAAACAGCATTCATCTGGGCCTTAAAATATATGAACATGTGAAAAGGAGAAAATGACTTAAACACAGAGTCAAGAAAGGAGCGTGATGGACTAGCAGAGAAATCAGAAATGGGAAAAGTCATTTCAAAGGTTATTACAGTAGTAGATATAGACGAAAAAGACCAAAATATTTTTTGATTGATTAACTTTAACTGGCCACATATACTTTCTTATTCTTCTACCATCTCTTATAAATTATTTTGTTATAATATTTGAATCACCAAGTCATAATATGAAATTTTCTTTATTATTTATCATTTAGCATTTCATCCCATTAGGAATTTTCTTGCTTGATTATATTTATTTATTTATTTGGACAGGGTCCTGCTCTGTTGCCCAGGCTGGAGTACAGTGGCTCCACCTCGGCTCACGGCTCACTGCAACCTCCACCTTCCAGCCTCAAGTGATTTACCCACCTCAGCCTCTTGAGTAGCTGGGACGACAGGCACATGCCACCATCCCTGGCTAATTTTTGTGGTTTTTGTTTCATCATGTTGCCCAGGCTGGTCTCGAACTCCTCAGCCTCCCAAAGTACTGGGATTACAGGCATGAGCCACCATGCCTGGTCTGAATTTTTTAATCTTTAGGTATTTTTGAGTCCACATTCCATCATCAGATTTGATTACTGTCTTCATGACTATTTAATATTATTTTTATTATTACAACCCGATTTTTGACATACATTTCCTTAAATAGTGGTTAATGCTCATTTTAATGTATTTTCACCTTGTTTGTTGAAGCCTCGTATCTACTTCATCACTGGACCCACCTAGACTTAGTATGTTACACATATAGTTTTAATGATTTGTTTTAAGCTGTACTGTATATGGTGAGTTATTTATGTTAAATAATCAGAATAAAACAGTAAAATATAAAACTCTGCTAGAATTGTATTCCAGCCATCTTATGTTCTATTTCTGACAGTGACACTAAAGAGAATTGTGTGAATTATCCTGCTGGTTCTCCTCCCTGAGGTGAACTTCAAAAGGTTGAGAATATACTCAAAGTAGTATAGTTGTCCATAATAAATTTTGTCTACAAAAGGGGCTAAGTGTGTGCTACATAAATGTTGGCATGAGGTGTGAGAGTGACGTTGACCATGTGCATAAGCAATGAGGTAATGAGGTGTGTTTTTTTT
>NW_016804262.1:4290761-4295846 GCF_001698545.2 Rhinopithecus bieti
AGTATATAAAATACAGTACTCTACCTTATTCACTGTCAACTAAAGAAAGATTGCCACAAAATAGTAATCTTTAATTTATAATCATTTTGCTTCTTTTCAACTAAATTACCCACATTTAATTAACTTGTAGTAAAGGCTTCTTGTCCTACCAGTTTTTAAAAAATATTTTAATGCCCTTTAATATTACTTTTAAGTATCATATTTATACTACTATAA
This sequence comes from Rhinopithecus bieti, assembly GCF_001698545.2. NCBI lineage: Eukaryota > Metazoa > Chordata > Mammalia > Primates > Cercopithecidae > Rhinopithecus > Rhinopithecus bieti. The sequence continues at coordinate 4,290,978 of NW_016804262.1, forward strand.
TTTATATACTGAAATTTCAATTACCCTACAAACCAGAAATTGTGAAAACTTTTCTAAAGAGCAACTATTTAAAAGTTGATTAAAATCACCAATATGAAAATGATTAATAGCATACATTTTATTGAGAATATATATGAAAATCCAACAGAGGCAAGGACTAGTTTTCCTTTAACTTGACCTTGAAATACTCTTAAGGATAAAAAATAAAAGAACTTTGTCTGATGCCTGCCCCTGCCCCAAGGTGTAAGCAAAGAGAGACTTCCAGTTTAGTCATATGGCCAGGGTTCAACATGTTGCACTTTATTTTAATTCAAGGGAGAAAATATAGGCTTTAAAACATGTATACAATTTTATATTAATATATTATTGTGTTTTGTATTTAATGAGTCAATATCTCTTTAAGCTAACCTAACAATTTGAAAAAAAGGAATTTTCATTCTTATTAACCAATAGATATATACAGTAAGCCAAAGAGAAGTGACCACTCAAGGCCACACATTTGCTTTCTTCTACCTGGAATACTCCCCTCTCTCTCTCTCCTTCCCCGACCCTCCCTTTCTACTAGTTTGTCATCATGACTCAGTCTTAACACCATTTTTTCAGGTGACTGTTTCCAGACTACCGAAACCTATCATCCCTTTCCCAGACATCTAGGATAGATTCCTTTAAGCTTCCGTAGTTATCTGTACTTCTTTATCTGTTCAACTTTTATAATAGTTGGAATTAAAATAGTAAAAAATAGTAGTTTAATGTCTGAATCTCTTCTAAGAGTGTAAATTCTAATAGAACAGGAAGAGACACTTCTGACTTGTTCCTCATTATGTCTTCAGCGTGTAGTATTGCGCCTTGCATAGGAGGGCTGTCAATAGATACTAGTAGAGGGAGGATGAGAAGCGGGGAGGAAAGAGGGTAGGAGGGAAGGAAAGAAGGAAATGAGGAAGGATGTTGCAAGATAAGAGCTCCAACAGAAAAAAACAAAGCACAGATTTGTATTCTAAGCTAAACTTTCATGCGACTAAATACCACCGTATTGGGCTACATGAACTCAAAATATGCTGGCTTAACCAACACCTCCATGATTAGGTGAATTATTATATGTTTATTAACGATAAGTGAATGGAGACATAGTTATTCACTTAAACACAAAGTGATTAAAATATATTTTGGAAATCATCACATGAAAAGGGTATTTCTAAAGGAGGAGGCACATGGCATATACCTCAGAATGGCCAGAGAAAACCACTTAGTTGTGGGAGAAATGGTCTAATCCATCCACACCACTGAGATGGAACATTTCCAAGTGGAGGCCTCTCTGATCTGGTTGTGGTTCCTGAAGGAGACATGCCTAAGATAAAGTGAAATGGGGATTGTGGAGAAGATGCCTGTGTCTACTTAACCTGCCTGTTTTGCCTAGCTTTACCAAGAGTGGACATTGCTTTCTACTTTTCTTAGCTCTAAAATCAGCTCCTGGAAGTTTCTGCCAAAGAGTCAACTTTTCGCTCAAAATTATGAGAAGTTTTATTAATCATCTATCCAACCACATTCAACAAATATTTACTGACTTATTATGTGCTAGATCGTGTTCTAGATGTTTAAGATATCTCAGGAACAAAATAGAATCAATAGATGTGGAGCACTGTTCTGAGACTGACAATAACTACTAAATATATAAATAGTACTAAAGGACAGTAAGTACTAAAATGTGTAAAATGTGATCTCTGCTCTCAAAAGTTTACAATCTTGAATGGGGTGTTAATAGTTGGTAAATATAAAATGGTGACCTACCACACGGTAGCACATGAAGACTTAAACCTTTTAGATGTTTAATACTTGAGTTTTGTCAGGGAAGAGACAACTTTAAACTTAGGGGTCAGGGAAGGCCTCACTAAGGAGCTAAGACTTGAATGGGGACTCAGAGCCAAGTTTAGAAAAGCAAGGAAGGAAACTGGGGAGAAAAGAGAAGGATAGAGGCTCTCTGGAATCTCATGTACAAGAACTTTTCTTGAAAATTGTGTACTGTCTACATTTATCAATTGAGCACCTACTGTGTACTGGATATTATAATAAATTGTATGGAGTATGCCATCAAAGAGAAATTGCACTCTCAAAAGTTTATGAGCAAATGAGGAACTTAAAAAAGTACATTAGTCACTAAACTACAAAGTAGAAAGTTCAGAGTCATAAATAAGAGAGGTCCTGAAAAAATTCTATGTCAGTTTGGTGGAGGGAGACATTACTTAAAGGTAGTTATCAGAGAAGACCTCACGGAAAACAGCATTCATCTGGGCCTTAAAATATATGAACATGTGAAAAGGAGAAAATGACTTAAACACAGAGTCAAGAAAGGAGCGTGATGGACTAGCAGAGAAATCAGAAATGGGAAAAGTCATTTCAAAGGTTATTACAGTAGTAGATATAGACGAAAAGACCAAAATATTTTTTGATTGATTAACTTTAACTGGCCACATATACTTTCTTATTCTTCTACCATCTCTTATAAATTATTTTGTTATAATATTTGAATCACCAAGTCATAATATGAAATTTTCTTTATTATTTATCATTTAGCATTTCATCCCATTAGGAATTTTCTTGCTTGATTATATTTATTTATTTATTTGGACAGGGTCCTGCTCTGTTGCCCAGGCTGGAGTACAGTGGCTCCACCTCGGCTCACGGCTCACTGCAACCTCCACCTTCCAGCCTCAAGTGATTTACCCACCTCAGCCTCTTGAGTAGCTGGGACGACAGGCACATGCCACCATCCCTGGCTAATTTTGTGGTTTTGTTTCATCATGTTGCCCAGGCTGGTCTCGAACTCCTCAGCCTCCCAAAGTACTGGGATTACAGGCATGAGCCACCATGCCTGGTCTGAATTTTTTAATCTTTAGGTATTTTGAGTCCACATTCCATCATCAGATTTGATTACTGTCTTCATGACTATTTAATATTATTTTATTATTACAACCCGATTTTGACATACATTTCCTTAAATAGTGGTTAATGCTCATTTTAATGTATTTTCACCTTGTTTGTTGAAGCCTCGTATCTACTTCATCACTGGACCCACCTAGACTTAGTATGTTACACATATAGTTTTAATGATTTGTTTTAAGCTGTACTGTATATGGTGAGTTATTTATGTTAAATAATCAGAATAAAACAGTAAAATATAAAACTCTGCTAGAATTGTATTCCAGCCATCTTATGTTCTATTTCTGACAGTGACACTAAAGAGAATTGTGTGAATTATCCTGCTGGTTCTCCTCCCTGAGGTGAACTTCAAAAGGTTGAGAATATACTCAAAGTAGTATAGTTGTCCATAATAAATTTTGTCTACAAAAGGGGCTAAGTGTGTGCTACATAAATGTTGGCATGAGGTGTGAGAGTGACGTTGACCATGTGCATAAGCAATGAGGTAATGAGGTGTGTTTTTTTTTTTTTTAATTTTCGCAGTACACCAAAACTTTTGCTAGTCTCACAGTAATCATATCCTCATCTGTGTATGTCCACAATGGCAGGATATTTGACACCTAGAGCCAAAGTGGGAGGGATTGAGTACAGATTGAGCAGAAGTTTTGGTGGGAAAGGAGCTTGCTGCCTGGGTCCCCTCCACCTCCTTTTAGCCCCAACTACTCACAGCGGTCCTAGAAAAGCTAAGGCAAAGAGTAGAGGAAAATATGGATTCCCCACTCCTGTCTATCCATTCTTTAATTTTAAAAAGTATTCATTGATTACCTGCTTTGGGCTGAGGCCATAGCATGAGTTAAAAACTTCTGCCATGAACCTTGACTGAATATCATTTATAATATAGTAGTGGTGACAAATATAAAATGAATCATTATAGGAGTCATTATACCATTATAATTGTGCTAAGTGCTATAAGGTGAAATTGCAGAGTGCTACAGGAGAGCAAGGCCAGGGTGCTATGCTTAAGCAGCATCCTGTTCCCCAGAAAAGAAGAAAGTAGAGGCGGTTTTGTTTAAGCATAATGATTGTCAGAATAAGTGCTAAAATTTTATTTTCTTAGAATAAGTGTGATATAGGTAATATTATAACAATGGCAAGAAATTTAGAAAACTGTTGGCTATTTGATAAACTATGCACAAAATCTTGTTATTCTAAAGGATGACAAGGAATCCATAGAATTTCCCCCTATAATCTTTTAATAGTACATATTCCACACAAAAGAAGGAATTTTCATGTGAAATCTTATGCACCTGTATGGCTAGTCAATTATTCACAAAACATCATGGATCTGATATATATTTTCTCTACCTAATTTTGTTAGACAATCAATTTGTAATGCTAAATAAAATATGCGTGAGAACCTTAAATATAGCATGGCAGATATTTTCTGAACATTCACTTCTTCATTTACTGTGGGCTATTTAGAAAAATCAGGTGTACACACTGATCATCTTAGCACATGTCCATCTGTCATCTAGAATTGCCAATGAATACATTGTTTAAATATCTGTGGTTAAGAATAGAGACCCTGAGAATGAGAGAAGCTAGTAGTAGATTATATAAATAATCACAGAGCTACACCAAGATAACTTCCAGGTCAGCCACAAAATTATAATGACAGAAGCAGCCCTTGCTTATTTGTTCATTTGCTCCACTTCTAAGGATTCTTGAGGTACATATTATTGTATATGATTGCTAAATAAATAAGAAAAGAGGAAGTTAGTAAATGCACATCACTGGAAGCAACTTAATCCCAGAAAAAAAACAAACAAACTCTGAGTATAAAAAAACTTTTTTTTTTTTTTTTTTTTTTTGGTAGAGCAGTTTTAGGTTGAAAGCAAAACTAAGCGGAAGCAAAACTATGACAGAAATTTGTCATATACTCCCTGTCCCCACCCA
>NW_016804263.1:0-1357 GCF_001698545.2 Rhinopithecus bieti
GAAAAAAAAATCTCAGTCAAACTGCAGAACCTAGAATAGTTATGTCACGAATGCATAAAATATATGTAGATATTAATCTAGTTTATCATGTACTACCATAAAATATACACAAATCTATTATAAAAGTTAAAATTTATCAAAACTTAGACACACAAACACTAACATACCATAAACAATATAATTTGCAGTTGAGAGAAATGTAAACAAGCATAAAGACGCAGTGTTAAGTTATAACTACATAAAACTAACTGTAGTACTTACTGTACTATTGTATTAATCTTCTAGTTACCTCCTGTTGCTACCATGGTGACCTCAAGTTTTGAGATAATCCCCTTTAAATGCAGTGTGATGCTAATCATCTACATATGAGTAGCTCATCTCTCCAGTAAATTGTGTATAGCAGTAAAAAGTGATCTCTTATAGTTCTCACATCTTTTTTTAATCATGTTTAGTGCAACACCATAAACCTTGAATATCATCATGAGAGACCCATATGAAGTGCAATTAGTGATGCTGCAAGTGTTCTCAAGGATCAGAGGAAAGTCAAGTCATTATAAGACAAAGTCGATTTACTTGATGTACACAGCAGATTGAGATCTGCAGCTATAGTTGCCCACCATTTCACACAGATGATTCATCTTGTAAAAACAGAAAATGTAAACTTCCAGTATCTATAAATACAATACAGTATTGTAAATATATTTTGTCTTTCTTATAATTGTTTAAATAAAATTTTATTTTCTCTAGCTAACCTTGTTGTAAGGGCGCAGTATATAATACATATATCATATGAACTATGTGTTAATTGACTGTTTATGTTATCAGTAAGGTTTCTGGTCAACAGTAGGCTATCAATCTTCAAGTTTCAGGGGAGTCAAAAGTCAATTGAAGATTTTCAACTGCACAGGAGTTGGGAGTCTGGCACCCTTAATTGCTGCGTTGTCCAAGGATCAACTATATTTTCTCCCATTCTATAGGTTGTCTTTACACACCATTGATAGTTTCCTTTGCCAGTCGGATGCTATTTAGCTTGATGTCATTTCATTTGTTCAATCTTGCTTTTGTTGCCTGTGCTTTTGAGGTCTTCCTCAATAAATCTTTATTCATAAATAAATGTCCTGTAACATTTCTCCAATTTTTCTAATAGTTTCATAGTCTGCGGTCTTAGATTTAAGTATTCAATCCAATTTGAGTTTATTTTTTTTTTGTATGGTAAGACATAGGAATCTGGTTTGCTTCTTCTGCATATAGTTATTCAGTTTTTCTGGCATCTTTAACTGATGAGACTGTCGTTTCCCCAATCTAAGTTATTGGTGTGGTTGTAAAAAAAAAAAAAAAAAAAAAAAAAAAAAAAAAA
>NW_016804263.1:1646-7630 GCF_001698545.2 Rhinopithecus bieti
TTATTTGGGGGGTGTAAAAAAAAAAAAAAAAAAAAAAAAAAAAAAAAAAAAATTAGGTGGCTGGGTTCCCTGTTCTGTTCCATGGACCAGAAAGACAAATACTGCATGATATCACCGATATGTGATATCTACAATATTTGATCTCATAAAAGTAGAGAGTAGAATAGTGGTTACCAGTGGCTGCAGAGGGAAAAGGTGATGGGGAGGAGAGATTGGTCAGTGGGTACAATGTTACAGTTAGATATAAGAAATAAGTTTTCAGGTTCCATTTCACAATATGGTGAGTATAATTAACAATACCATATTGTAGATTTCAAAATAGCTAGAAGAGAGGATTTTGAATGTTGTCACAACGAAGAAATCATAAATATTTGAGGTGATTGATATGCTAAATGCCCTGATTTGATCATTATACAATGTATAAAATATATAAAAATATTAAATACAATGTATAAAATACATTAAATACAATGTATAAAAATATTAAAACATCACACTGTATTCACACAGGGTGTGGCTACAAAATGGCAATATGAGGAATTCTTATCATGATGGAACTATTCTGTATGTTGACTATAACCATGTCCATATCATAGTTGTAATATGGTAGATTTGCAAGATGTCACCATTGGGACAAACTTGGTAAAGGTTACATGGAATCTCTCTGAATTGTCTCCTAAATCTGTATGTGAATCTACACTTATCTTAAAACTTAAATGTTTAATTACATATATTTTTAAATAGTGCTTAACTCAAGGGTTACATGCTGCACAAGCATTATTATTTTTCAATTGACAAATGATTGCATATATTTATGTGGCATATGTGATGTTTTAATATATGTACACATTGCAGAAACATTAAGTTCGGCTAATTGACATATAAATCACCTCTCCTGCTTGTTACTATTTTTGTGATAAGAATGCTTAAAATATACCATTTTTGATTATGATTTTTTGATATAGCATGTGCCTCCTCAATGAAAAAGAAACTGAATAGTAAGGAGGTATATTTCAAATAGATTGTGTAGAAGAGAATACCAGAATTTATCAGAGAAGTGACAGGAAATTCCAGAAGTGAAAGGAAGGTTTGAGGCAGCTTGCAGGGTCAGGGAATGGCCGAGAGCCAGGAGAGGCTCCTGGATGCAGGAAAACAGTAAGAGAGGACTCTCCAGGGATCCACACTCCAAAACGGGCTTTTGCAGTCTTGGCTATAAGAGAAACCCTTGATCCACTAGGGCCCCATGACTGACATATGGAGCTGCCTAAATATTGCACAGAGACGTATCTCTAGTAAAAGAACCCACACAGAATCCCACAGGCACCAAAACTTAGAGCAGCTTCAGATTGGTGCCATTTTGAGATCCTAGCCATAGACATGGCTGCTGGCACTGCACTGCTCCAAGGAGGGAGCGGGAAGACTAGGTGCTCCCACAGACCCCTGAGATGATTCCTACCACTTTGCTGCTGTTGAGACTGAGACATGAGTGGACTGCATTTTCGAGATTTCTGCCCAAGTTGCTTGTCTGGGAAGGGCCTTAACTCCTTTGGTCCCAGGCCCAAGGCATCCTTTTGAGAGTTTAATATTGTGTTGTGCCTTACCGTCAGACTTGTTTGGGTGGACACACCTGTAGCCACCACATGGCCAAGGAGGGACAAGGAAATCTGGCTCTCCTACACATATTCAGGACAACACTCACTGCCTTCAATGGGCTTCTGTGAGACAAAGACACAAGCAAACCATTCTCTACATGGTTTCTTGCTCATTCTGCCTGACTAGCAGGGGCCCCACACTCCTTGTTGCAGGCCCAAAGCACCATTTTGACAGTTTAATACTGGGCTGAGCCCACCATCAGTCCAAGTTCAAGCCGATATGACTATAGCTGCTGCCTAGCTGTTGCAAAACAGGAAAACCAGTTGTTGTTTTTTGTTTTTGTTTTTGCTTTTTTTTTTTTTTTTTTAAGACATATCTAAGACAATACCCACTACCCTGCAACAGACTGCTGTGAGACTGAGATAGAAGCATACTGCACTCCCCAAAGCTTCTTGCCCTTGCTGATCACCTGAAAAGGCTGTGCTCTCTATGGTCACAGGCCCACAGATGACACCAATTGGAGAGTTTATTGCTGAGCTGTGTCCCTCCCTTGGGCTGACTTTGAGGTGATATGGCTGTAAGCACCACCCAACTGGGGAGAGACAGGAGATGGTAAGCTCTCCTAAGGACACTGAAGACAGTACCCACTGCCTTACTACAGGCATGTGTGGGACTGGGGACAAGTCTGACCAACATATCACAACTATCAGCAACACCAGCACAGATTGCTTGCATTCCAGTGGATTGCTCCACCACTGTTACTGCCATTACCCACACCACACTACCTACTCACGGACCTGAGATATTACCTACGCTTCAGTCCACCACTCCCACAATTAAATGACTAAGCAAGCAATCTGGGGACCCAATAATCAGCCCTCCAGGACCCACTAACATCAGAGCCAGCATAAGTTGTTTTGGTATTAAAACAGGCACAGTTAGCTTCCTGATGCCACCACCAGGGCACAATAACCAGCTCAGTTGGCATTCAAGTTGCCATCAAATCTTCACTACAGTATCAAATAAATGTACTGTTAGCTGCTGAAAAAAAGTCACAGACACCACTGACCCCATGTACTGCTGAAGATTACACTACTGCAGGAACCCAAAATCAAAGCCAAAGTGTCCTACTCAACCAATAATTATATACATTTTCAGAAAAAATTCTCTCCAAGAAAAGCAATTTTAAACAATTGGAATAAACAATAGCTACTACTGATGTGCAAATGTTAATGAAAGGACACAGGAAACATGTAAAAGTAGGGCATTATGACACCACTAAAGTATCACAACAAGTGTCCAGCAATAGATCCTAATCAAGAATTCCTCAAAATGCCAGATATAAATACAAAATATTGATTTTTAAGAAGTTCAATAAGATGTAAGAGAAACATGAAAACCAATACAAACACAAAATCAGAAAATTAATTCAAAATATAAATGATAAATTTACGAAGGAGATATCTTGAAATACAGAATTTCTGAAAATAAAGAAAAATCATTGAGTTGAAGGACATACAAAATACATTAGAAAGCTTTCGTAATAGAACAGAGCAAGCAGAAGAATCTCAGAACTTGAAGATGAGTCAGTCAGAATTATTTTAAAGCCAATAAAATAAATAAACAAAGCCTTCAAGAAATTTGTGACTCAATAAAGTGAACAAACTTGCAAAATATTGGTATTTCTGTGGGAGCAGAGTGATAAAAAGTTTAGCAAATCTGAGGAAATAATCAACAAAAGTTTTCTAAGCCTAGCAAGGGAGTTAGACATCCAGAAACAGAAGGCCCAATGATCTGCAATAAAACACATTGTAAAAAGATCTTAAACTTGGCATGTTATATTCAGAATGTCTAAAGTCAAAGTGAAATAAATAATTTTAAGATTAGCAAGAGAAAAGTATCTGATAACATATAAGGGAAGCTCCATCAGACTAACAGCAGACTTTTCAGCAGAAACTTTAAAGGTCAAAAGAGAAAAGCATTACATTTTGAAGTGCTAAAAGGAAAAAAAAATCTGTCAACCACAAATTTTAAGTCCTGCCAGAATAAGCTTCACAAATGGAGGGAGAATAGTCTTTCCCAGGCAACCAAATGCTGAGAGAAACTGTCACCATTAAGCCAACATTAAGGAAATGATCAAAAGGGTCTTCAATATTAAAATGAAAGGTTGATATTCACCATCACAAAACATATAGAAACATAAAACTCATAAGTTTTGTAAAACAGTAACCAAAAGGGAAGAGAAAGAAATCAAATGGTGGCATTACGGGATATGATCAAACCATAATGACAAAAAGAGAAAAATAAACAAATAATTTACAAAACAATTGAACACAACCAGTAATATTATAGGAAGAAAGCCTCACATATTAATATTAACCTCGAATGTAAGTAGACAAAATAACACACTTGAAAGATATAAATTTGCAGAACAGATTTAAAACACATGATCCAACTATATGCTGTTTAGATAAAACTCACCTTTCTTCTAAAGGCATATATATAGAATGAAGTAAAGGATATAAAAAGATATTCCATGCAAATGAAAACCAAAAGCCAGCAGGAGTGTTACACTTATATCAGGTAAAACACACTATAACTAAAAAATACTACAAAGAGACAAAGAAGGTCATTATACAATGATAATGCAATCAATCAAATTAGAGGCAATAACAATTTTAAATACATATGCACCTAATATTGAAACACCCAAATTTCACAAAACAAGTATTACTAGGCCTAAAGAAAGTGATAGACAGTAATTATAAGACTAATACGGACCTTCAATGCCTCTCTCACAGCACTAGACAGATCACTGAGACATAAAATTAACAAATAAACATTGGACTTAAATAGGACTTTAGACCAAATGGACTTAACAGACTTAACAGTCATTTATAGAATATTCTATCCAAAAAGTATAGAATATACATTCCTTTAATCAGCACACAGAACATTCTCCAAGACAGATCAAATGGTAGCCTATGAAATAATTTTTAATAAAAATTATATCAAGTATATTCTTAGGCTACAGTAAAGTAAGTAAAGAGGACTTTGTTTTGCACTTAATTCACTAGCTTGGTCACAGGGGATTCTTACCCTGGAACTTGACTCTTGGATAGCATTTCTGGATCTTCCCTGGTCAGAGGAAAGCCTGATACCCTTAAGGGTGAATCCAAGGCCAGGCAACATTCACCAGAAGCTGACTTAAAAGCCCCTTGACCTTAAGGGAACATTGCCAGTAGTCTAGCACTACTCATGGCTATGGGTGAGTCTCTTCTGCTCTTGGAAAGTAAATGAAAGGATGGAAAGAACTGTATCTTGTGGTATGAGTGCCAACTCAACCACAATACAATAGAAAACCAGGTAGATATTATGTCTAAGGCTTTTGACTCTGGACATTGACTTTCAGACAGCATGTTTTGATCCACCTGGGGCCTGAGAGAACTCATTGCCCTGAAGGGAAGCCAAGGGTGTTTCTGGCTTTGCCCTCTATTGATTGTAGAGCCTGAGGGCTGAGGGCCTCGAGCAAACATAGTCAGTGGACAGGAAATGGTTACAGCTGGCCTTGGGTGAGACCCAGTGCTGTGATAACTTCAGGTCTTACCCAAAGCAGTCATAGTGGTGATGGCAACAGGGGTGCTTGTGTCACACCATCCCTAGCTTCAAGTGGCTCAGGAGAGAGAGAAGGAGAGAGAGAGAGAGAGAGAGAGAGAGAGAGAGAGAGAGAGAGAGAAAAGAGAGAAGAGAGAATCTGGGAGAAAGTAAGGGAAAAGAGCAAGAGTCTCTACCTATAAATCCACAGAATTCTCCTTGATTTTGTTCAAGACCATCAAGGTGGTACCTCTATCGATCTGCAAAAACCACAACATTGCTAAGCTTGTGGTGCCCCCAAAACAGATACAGTTAAACTACAGCACCCAAGTCCTTTCAAATATTTGGAAAGCCTTCCCAAGAAGGATGGGTACAAACGAGTGCAGACAGTGAAGACTACAATAAATACCTAACTCTTGAATACCAAGACAGTGAAGAACATCTACTAGCCTCAAGACCATCCAGGAAAACATAATTTCACAAAATAAACTAAATAATGCACCAGGGACCAATCCTTGAGAAACAGAAATATGTGAACTTTTAGACAGATAATTCAAAATAGCTGGAGGAAACACAAAGAAATTCAAGATAACATAGAGAAGAAATTCAGAATTCTATCAGATAAATTTAACACAGTCAATGAAATAATTAAAAAGACTCAAGTAGAATTTCTGATGCTGAAAAACACAATTGGCATACTGAAAATACATTAAAGTCTATTAATAGCTGAATTGATCAAGCGGAAGAAAGAATTAGCAAGCTTGAAGGTATGCTATTTGAAAATACAGTCAAAGGAG
>NW_016804263.1:10062-14424 GCF_001698545.2 Rhinopithecus bieti
AGGAACTTATCCATGTAAGCACACACCAAGTGTTCCCAAAAAACTATTGAAATAATTACTGTTTTTAAATTAACTGTTTTTTAAAAAAGAAACTGAAGAGAACACACAAAAATTTTTTTAAAATCATATTCATGGATTGGGAGAATCAATATTATTTAAAATGTCCCTACTACCCAACAAAATCTACAGATCCAATGCAATCCCTATGAAAATATAATATAAATGGCATTCTTCACAAAATAGAAAAAAAAATCTAACATTTTATAGAACTACAAAAGACCCAGAAGAGCCAAAACTATCATAAGCAAAAGAACAAAGCTGTGGGAATCACATTACCTGACTTCAAACTATACTACATAACTGCAATAGTTTATTCTCATGCTGTTATGAAGAAATACCTGAGACTGGGTAATTTATTTTAAAGAAAAAAGTTTTAATTGTCTCACAGCTCCACATGGCTGGGGAGGGCTCAGGAAACTTACAATCATGGCAGCAGGTACCACCTCATGGGGTGACATGAGAGAGTAATGAGAGTCAAGTGAAGGGGAAAGCCCCTTATAAAATCATCAGATCTCCTGAGTACTCACATGCCATCATGAGAACACCAAGAAGGAAATTATCCCCATTATTCAATTATCTCCACCTGGTCCTGCCCTTGACACGTGGGGATTATTACAATTCAGGGTGAGATTTGGGTGAGGACAAAGAGCCAAACAACATCATTCTGCTCCTGTCCCCTCCCAAATCTTATGTCCTCACATTTCAAAACACAATCATGCCTTCTCAACAGTCCCCCAAAGTCTTAGCTCATTCTAGCATTAAACCAAAAGTCCAAGTCCAAAGTCTCATCTGAGACAAGGCGTTTTCCTTACACTTATGAACCTGGACAATTGAAATCAAGTTAGTTACTTCCTAGGTATAATAAGGGTACAGAGACATTGCATAAATACACCTGTTCCAAATGGAATAAATTGGCCAAAACTGAGGGGCTATAGTCCCCATGCAAGGATGAAATCCAACAGGACAGTTATTAAACCTTAAAGTTTCAAATGATACTCTTTCACTCCATGTCTCACATCCAGTTTATGCTGATTGAAGAGATGGGCTCCCACAGCCTTGGGCAACCTTGCCCTGTGGCTTTGCAGGGTACAACCCCCTCCAGGCTGCTTTCATAGGCTGGCGTTGAGTGTCTGTGCCTTTTCCAGGCAAATGGTGCAAAACATCAGTGGATCTATCATTCTGGGGTCTGGAGGACAGTGGCCCTCTTCTCATAACTCCACTAGGCAGTTTCCCAGCGAGGACTCTGTATGGGGGCTGCAACCCCACATTTCCCTTTCGCACTGCCCTAGTGGAGGTTCTCTGTGAGGGCTTTGCCCATGTAGCAGGCATCTTTTTTTTGACATCCAGGCATTTCCATACATCCTCTGGCATACAGCTGGAGTTTCCCAAACCTCAGTTCTTGACTTTGTGCATCCACAGGCCCAACACCATATGTAAGCCACCAAAGCTTGGGGCTTGTACTCTCTGAAGTAACAGCCCAAGCTATATATTGACCCCTTTTAGCCACAGATGAAGCTAAAGCAGCTGGCAAGCAGGGCACCATATCACAAGGCTATGTAGAGCAGGAGGGCTCTGCACCTGGCCCACAGAAACCATTTGACCTCCTGTGCCTCCAGGCTTGTGATGGGAAGGGCTGTTACCAAGATCTCTGACATGTCCTGGAGACATTCACCCTGTTGTCTTGGTAGTTAGAATTTGGATCCTCATTACTTATGCAAATTTCTTGAATTTCTCTCAAGAAAATAGGATATTTTAAAATCACATAATCAGGCTGCAGATTGTATGAACTTTTATGCTCTGCTTACTATTGAACACTTTGCTGCTTAGAAATTTCTTCCACCAGATACCCTAAATTATCTCCTTCAAGTTCAAATTTCCACAGATATCTACATCAGGGGCAAAATGCCACAAGTCATTTGCTAAAGCATACCAAAAGTCACCTTTGCACCAGTTTCCAAGAAGTTCCTCATCTCCATATAAGACCAACTCAGCCTGGACTTCATTGTGCCTATCACTATCAGCATTTTGGTCAAAATAATTTAACAAGTCTCTAGGAAGTTCCAAACTTTGCCACATTTTCCTGTCTTCTTCTGAGCCCTCCAAACTGTTAGAACATCTGCCTGCTACCCAGTTCCAATGTTGTTTTCACATTTTTTGGTATCTTACTTCAGCACCCTACTCCTGGTATAAATTTACCATACTAGTCCATTCCCATACTGCTAATAAAGACATACCCAAAACTAGGTAATTTATAAAGGAAAGAGATTTAATTGACTCACAGTTCAGCATGGTTGGAGAGGCCTCAGGAAACTTACTATCATGGTGGAAGACACCTCTCCACAGGGTGGCAGGAGAGAGAATGAGAGTCAAGAAAAGGGAGAAGCCCCATATAAAACCATCAGATCTCATGAGAACTCACTCACTATCACAACAACAGCATGGGGGAAACCATCCCCATGATTCAATTATCCCTACCGGGTCCCACCCTTGACACATGGGGATTATAATAATTCAAGGTCAGATTAGGTTGGGGACACAGAACCAAACCATATCGAGAGCTGTAGTAAGCCAAACAGCATGGTACTGGCATAAAGACAGACACATAGAGCAAGGGAACAAAATATAAAACCCAGAAACAAATGTACACACCAACAATAAACTCATTTTCCACAAAGATGCCAAAAATAAACACTAGGGAAAAAACAGTCTCTTCAATAAATGGTGCTGGGAAAATTGGATATGCATATGCAGAATAATGAAACTTGATGCATAACTCTCACAATCAAAATAAATCAAATTAATATTTATTAAATCTAAGACCTGAAACTATGAAAATACTAGAAGAAAACATTAGGGAAACTCTCCAGGACTTCAATCTCTGTAAAAAATTTCTTGAGTAATATACCACAATCATAGGCAATGAAATAAAAATGGACAAATAAGATCATGTTAAAATGCTTCTGTACAGTGAAAATTCAAGAAAGTGAAGAGAATACTCACAGCATGGAAAAAAAATATTTGCAAACTACCCATCTGAAATGAGATTGCTAACTAGACCAATTAAGCATCTCATATAATTCTATAAGGAAAAAAGTGATAATCTAATGAAAAATGGGCAAAGATGTGAATAGATATTTCTCAGAAGAAGACATACAGTTAGAAAACAGGCATATGAAAAGGTGCTCCACATCATTGATCATTAGGGAATTAAAAACCAAAACTACAATGAGATGTCATCTCACCACAGTTAAAATGGCTAATATTGAAAAAAGAAGCAGTACCAAATGCTGGCAAGGATTTAGAGATACGGGAACCCTTGTACACCGTTTGTGGGAATGTAAATTAGTATATCTGCTATGGAGAACAGTTTGGTGATTCCTCAAAAAAAAAAAAAAAAAAAAAAAAACTACCAAATGATCCAGCCATCCCTCTTCTGAGTATATACACAAAGAAACGGAAATCAGTATATCAAAGTGATATCTGCACTGTCATGTTTCTTTCAGAAAGGTTCACCATAGCTAAGATTTGGAAGCAACCCAAGTGTCCACTAACATATAATTGAATAAAAAATGTAATACATATACACAATGGAATATTAGTCAACAATAAAATAATGAGATCCTGTCATTTGCAACAACATGAATGGAGTTGAAGATCATTATGCTACGTGAAATAAGGCAAGCACAGAAAGACAAACGTCACATGTTCTCACCTATTTGTGGTATCTAAAAATCTAAACAATTGAACTCATGGACATAGAGAGTAGAAGGATGGTTTCCAAATGCTGGAAAGGGTACTAGGGTTTGGGGAGGGAGGTGGGGATGGTTATTGTGTGAAAAAATAGAAAGAATGAGTAAGTTTATTTGACAGCACAACAGAGTGACTATAGTTAATAATAATTGTGCACTTTCAGATAACTAAAAGAGTGTAACTGGACTGTTTATAACACAAAGGATAGATACTTGAAGGGCTGGATACCCCATTCTCCATGATGTAATTGTTGCACATTACATGCCTGTATCAAACATCTCCTATGCCACATAAATATATATACCTACTATGTACACACAAAATTTAAAAATAAAATTAAAAAAATAAAATAAGCAAATAATTGTGCAGAACTTAAGTACAAATATCAGCACTCACAATGTGGAAAGTGCTCGTTTGGATGAAAAGAGTAAATTTTTCTTCTGGCCCTAGAAATGAACATTGTACATTTATTTTAAAAAATATGAAAATATTTAAAAATAAATTACAGTTAACATTGCATGGTATTTGAAATGATTCAATATTTTAATTCTA
>NW_016804263.1:15364-27688 GCF_001698545.2 Rhinopithecus bieti
GGTAATTTATAAAGGAAAAGATTTAATTGATTCACAGTTCCACATGGCTGTGGAGGCCTCAGGAAACTTACAATCACAGCAGAAGGGGAAGGAAACATGCTCTTCTTCACAAGGTGGCAGGAGAGAGAAGAGTGAGGAGCGAAGGGGGAAGAGCCCCTTATAAAACCATCAGATCTTGTGAGAACTCACTTACTATCATGAGAACAGCATGGGGAAAACAGCCTCCATGATCCAATCACCTCCCACCAGGTCTCTCCCTAGACAAGTAAGGATTATGGGAATTACAATTCAAGATGAGGTTTGGGTGGGGACACAAAGTCTAACCATATCACCTGGTACTGAAAAATATGGCACCTGAAGCCATTCATGTTTAGGATGATCCTATCCTCATCTAAAACACAGAAGACCAAAAAGGATTTGAGTGGATTTTTTCTCAATCTTTTCAAAGTTGGTGAGGAACTAGAACCATTATAGATGCACAGAATATAAGTTGTTTTATTACATGAAAGGGATGTCTTAGGGCATTAGTGTTTAATTCTCTCTCCAATTTCTCATTAAGAAAGAACAGCAGATATTAATATGAAATGCACAAAATTAGTATCAAATACCAAAATCAACCAGCAGATAAATTTGGATGGTTAAAAAGCAGGATGGAGAGATTCAGGACTTGGGACTTTACCTGGGGAAATGGGACTTATGTAGTTAGTTCTATTATGGGACCCTAAACAACAAGAGGAACCTAGGCACCATTGTTTATTTGTTTGACAAATATTCATTTAATGCACAACTTCTGATAGGAGTTGAGCATAAAAAAAGATAATAAGACAGCTTCCATGCTCAAAAACTCACAATAATTATTACTAAGTAAATACTAAATAAAGTTACATAACTCCTGAATAAAAGTAAATAATTATTAATGTGTTAAATGATTGTTCTTGTTTTCCATTTCACATAATAAATGTATACAAATTTAGCAACCTGTAATTACACCAATTTATTATCTCACAGTTCTGTAGTTCAGAAGTCCAAGCACATGTTAGCTGGGTCCTCTGCTTAAGGCTTTGCCAAGTTGAAATGAAGGTGTTGCTTGACCTGTGTTTCTATTTGGAGATAAAGATCCTATTCAAAGATCATTGAGGTTTTGGGGCAACTTAAAATCTCTGACAGTTGTAGTACTAAGGTCCATTTTTCTGGTGGGTTGTGAGCCAGGGATTACTCTCAGCTAGAAGAGGCCACTCTAGGGTCTTTGCAACACTGCTGTTTTATATGCCCGCTCTCACTTCAGACCTCTGACTTCAGGAACAGACCAGTCCCTTTTAAAGGCTCACATGATTCATTCAGTCCACCCAGGATAATCTCTCTTTTGATTAACTCAAAATCAATTGACTGGTAACCTAATAACAGGAGTGATATATCAACACATTCACAGACCCTGTCCACATTGAAGTGAAAAGGATTATTCAGGGCATATATATACCAGAGGGTGGAAATGTTAGTGTCTTAGAATTCTATGTACTACAGTGGTATAAAGGATATAAATAAATTAAATGTTCAGAACTACAGAGCAAGAGGCAACAAACACTGCTGAGGGCAGGAATGGTAAAGTAGCAGACTCACCTGCCACACTCTACTCCCTTGCCTCTGGCATAATTCCTTTGCTAATGGCCCTAGGCACTTTATCACTAAACCGAATTATGGTTTAGCAATCCATTTGTAACTAAACAAGTTGAAACTGCTTTTCCAATCTTATCCCAAAGGATTTAGAGAAGTCATTCCAGAGGACTCGATATTTGTGCCTCTAAAAATTAATAGAAAAGCAGAGGAAGACAATTCAGGCAGAAAGAACCATATGTACAATAATATAAAGCTACAGCAATGCATGAGGCTTTTAGAATAGAATCGTTTCATGTATCTAAAGGATAAGATACAAGTAGAAGAGACAGTATCTGAAATATAGCCTTGAGGCAGACTATAAAGAACCTCATAAATTGTTCCAGTGATTCTACTCTATGGATAGGATAACCATATAATACATTATCTAAATTGGAACACTTTTGAGAGTGAAAGGTGGAATTATTAATGGTGATGCCAGAACTACATGTACAAACTGGAATTACCCCAAGCAAACCCCACTTACAGCTAACAACAAACCAACATTTTAATTTTAGAGAGTGACCTTGAACAAGGCCACTTAATAGAAGGTGGATGGAAAACTCATTTTATTCAAATGCATTGCCCCCTTAGGCTGATCATGCTGCTAATTGCACCAATTTGTTCCATGATCCCTGCTTTTATTGAAGGTTTTCTCTAAATTTTTGGTAATCACAATGAGTGTTGTGCTAGCTATTTCAGATTATTGCTGAATTAATTCTGGATGATATGAAAGGCATGCTTACTCTGCTGCAATATTTAGTAAGCCATGAGGTATTCAACGGAAATTCAAGGACAGGATAACCATAAACTTATCAAACATATGTTTGAAAATTTTAAAAGAATCCAGGNTGGTAGAGACCATTTCATAATGCAAACCACTAATTATGAAATAAATTCTAGCTTATTTTATCTAAGATATGGAATCTCAGTTTATGAACATCTGGACTTCACAAATCATTCTCAGAAACAAAGAGAAATCACAGAAATCTATTTTTTAGACCCCACGGGTTTTCTTTTAATTTTTTAATAAAATAGAAAATATACTTTATCAATGGCAACAAGAAAGTAATTTAAACATTCAGCTTTACAAAAAGGCTTATATAAAATATCAAAAACTTCCAAATATAATGTATTTGTAAAGAGCCAAAGGAGAGCAGAATATGTATAGTAATGATATTTGAATCTCAAAAGTAGAAAATGACCAAAATATAACTACATATGATACCACCATGCAATTGTCTTTATTTCACCATAAAATAGATCAAAATTTTGGAAATTTAGAGGACCAATTAATTCTCCCATTAAGATAGTTGTCAGTTTGCCACCATGTTTTTCAGGGAATCTGCCCATTATTTGAAAGCTTTTCTTTTGGATTGTGACAATCAGCAATTTGTACTTCCTATTTTCATAAATGCTTGGCCAATCTTTGTAATTACATCTTGCAAATTGCAACAAAAATACGATATATAAATTTCAAATAACTGCAAATTTTTGTTCACACAGTGAACACTTCTGTCCACAATTTTTTACCTTTTATGTCTTCATATCCATGCATTCATTCAGTCATTGGTTTTTGCATTAATGATTTATATAAGGACTATTATAAGCAATAAAATGAGCAAGTTACTGTGGTGATTACCAAAATATCTCTCTTAGTTCTTTAATACAAAACAGAAGTTTGGGGCAAATAAATAGAATCACAAATTAAAGTGAGGTGGAAGATCAGCAGAACTTGTTTTCCAAGCACTGGTCACCACCCCACTGTTCAAAACAGGATCTGGTCAAAACAGAATGTAGCAAAGAGACCATCCAAAACCAGGTAAAACCAAGAAGTTGATAAAAGCAACCTCTAGTTTCCCTCACTGCTCATTAAATGCTAATTATAATTAATTATAATTAATTTTCATGCTAAAACATACTTCTACCCGAGCCATGACAGTCTACATGTCATGGCAATGCCTACAAGTAACCTTATATTATTTAAAAGGGGAGGAATCCTGGGTTCTGTGAACTCTGCATCCCTTTTCTAGAAAATTTATGAATAACTTGTCACTTATTTAGCATATAATTAAGGAGTAGTTATAAATATAGCCAGCCAGCAATTCACAAGTGCTGCTCTGTCTATGGGGTAGCCCTGCTCTGTCTATGGAACAGCCATTTTCCTGTACTCAGTTGCTCTAATAAATTTGTTGTAGTTTCACTTTACTTTTTTGGCTCACTCTTGAATTATCTCCTGGGTGAAGCCAAACACAAGAACTCTCCTAGGCTATGGCTCAACTTTGGGGTTGCCTGCATCAAAAGGGGAGGATTCAAGAAAGGCATCATAGGGAACTTAATATTTAAGTGGAGTATATAGCTTGGGGAGTAAGATTTGAAAAAGTAGACTTAAGAGAAAGAATATAATATGCAAAAAACAGAATCTAGGAATAAAGGGAAGATAGAAATATCAGGACAACAAATGGAACAAAAAATGATCCTGTTTGATAGAAAATTTGGAATTCATTTTTGTTGTATGCAGATCAGTGGCAGAAGAGAAGTGCGGAAATGTGGGTTTGGTGCAAATTGGGCAGAGACTCGAAAGTCAAAATTAGATATTTATAATGTGCTAAACTTCGGAATATCATCTAAGGATCTCTTGTTGTTAGTGGTTTGTTTCCTATATAAATCATATCTTAAATCAACTTTATTTAGTACTAACTTAAACATAGAATCCACTATTTTATAAGTACAATTTTGATGTATTTTGACAAATGTATACAACTGTGTAATCACTAATTCAATAAGGACAAGAAACATTCACATCACTTTTCTGGCCATGTACACTTAATGCAAAGTTTTCTGCCATACACAGGCAACCTCTACTCTGCTTTTGTCCCTGTAAATTATTTTAACTAATATAGAAATTAATAATAAAATAATACTATTATGTACTCATTTCTCACTGGCTTCATTCACTCAACTTAACATTTTGAATATTAATCCAATTTATGTAGTGCAAATCAGCAGATAATCCCTTTTATTCACAAATAGTATCTAATTGTGTAGCTATGTCGCAATTTCAATATCTGTTCACTGGCTGAGGGAGATTTAGTTTGTCTCCAGATATTGACTACTATGAATAGGGCTTCTGTGAATATTTGTGTAAAAGCCTTTCTATTGACATATATTTTATGTCTCTTGGGTAAATACCTAGGAATAAAATTGATGGGTCATACAGAAACTGTATTTTAAATTCATATGTAACTGTCAAGATGATTCTTCGATGGAGTGTATCATGTTAGATTCCAGCAAGCAGTATATAAGAGATCCAGTTGCTCCACATCCTTGCTAGCCCTTGGTACTATCAGTCTTGTGAACTTTAGCTATTCCAATAGTATATTGTAGTATATCATTAGGATGTTAATTTTATTTCTCTCATGACTAATAATGTTGAGCATTTATTGTTGTGCTTATTAAGCGTTTTACATCTTCGTTTGTGAGATAATGTTCACAACTAGCCAATTTTATGGAGCTATTTATTTATTTGTTTTGCTTTGTAAGAATTCCTTACATGGTTTGGATATAAGTCCTTGGTTAGGTATATGTTCTACAAGTATTATTTTCCCAATCTATATTTCATCTGTTTAATTTATTAATAATGTCTTTCAAAACAGAATTTTAAAAAATTAATAAAGTCAATTTATCATTTTTTGCTTTATAATTCCCTTTTTGTCTCCTACATAAAAAATCTTTGTCTACTACAAAAGATTTAAGAATTTACTGAAGTGGTTTTGTTTTCATGACAGGATATTATGTTTTTTTCATAAGATATTATAGTTTTGTCTTTTATCATTAGGTATTTGACCCATTTGACCTCATTTTTTTGTCTATGGCATGAGGTAAGTCAAGGTTAATATTTTTTACATGAGTTATCAACTCGTTTCAGTGTGATTTGTTGAAAATTCAGTTGTTTTCTGTATTAGTTTTTATTGATGCTGTAACAAATTCCCACACATAGAAACTTAAAACAATGCAAATTTATTCTCTTACTCTTCTGTGGTTTAGAAATATGACATAGAACTTACCAGACTAAATTCGAGTGGGTTCTTAGGGCCATATACCTTTCTGGAGACTCTAAGGAAGAATCCATTTCCCTGCTCACTCAAATAATCGGTAGAACTCAGTTTCTTGTGAATGTAGGAGTGAGGTCCTTGTTTCCTTACCAGATGTCAGCTGAGGGCTATATTTGCTTCTAAATGCTACCCCTGCTTTCATTTTCATTGCCAGCAAGGGTTGGTCAAATATTACTCACATTTTAAATGTCTCCTGTCCCTTCTCTGACAGGGCTACCTCACTGACTCTTCTGCATTCTTCCACTTTTAGGAACCCATGTATTTACACTGGGCCCATGTGGATTACTCAGAATGATCTCTATATTTAAGGTCTATAACTTTAATTCCATCTGTAAAGACCCTTTGCTCAGTGACATAATATACACAGGAATAACACCAAGATGCAAATATAATGAGGGCCAAAATCCTGCCTACCACTCTTCCCTTTCAAATTGCCTTGATATCTTTATAAAACTCAATTAGTCTAATATGTATGGTTCTTTTCACACTCTATATTTTGTTCCATGGATTTTATGTATAATCTCATGCCAAATAAATACTGTCTTAATTATTGCAGATTTATAGTAATTCATTATATTCGGTAGTTCAATCCTCCAAATTTGTTCCCCTTTTCCAAAATTGCTTTGGTTATTCAAGGTCACTTGCATTTCCATATGAATTTTAGTATCATCTTGTCAAAACAATCTGAATTGAATTGAATCCACAATTAAATTTGGGGATAATTAGCATCATTATCAGTGTCTTTCAAATTATCAATATAACATACTTCTTCATTTAGTCTTAATTTTTCTCAACAATTAAAAAAACCATGTGGAGGTTTTGCCTATATATTGTAAAACTTATCTCTAACTATTTTTTGATATTAAATGCTATGGCAAATGCTATTTTAATATCAAATTTTCTAATTGCTCCTTGTTTCTATCTAGATATATAATTTATTTTTGCGCATTGACCTTGCTAAACTTATCTATAAATTCTGCTAGCTTTTATGCAGATTGTTTGTTTTGTCTCCTCCAAACTCATGCTGAAATTTAATTACTATTGTGAGTCTTAGAAGACGAGACCTTTAAGAGGTGTTTAGGTCATTAGGGCCCCAACTTTATTAATGGACTAATGCAGTTATACCAATGCATAGCAAGAGGTTCTTGCCAGATACTGGAAACTTGATATTGGACTTCTCAGACCCAAGAGCTGTGGGCTAACAAATTTCTCTTCATTGTAAGTTACCCAGTCTCAAGTATTCTGCTATAGCAGCAAAAAATGGACCAAAACACATGATCATGTTGCTAGAAAATATTATTTTATATTAGCATTTCTGATTTGCATTCTTTTAATTAATTATTTATTTTTGCCTTACTTCACTATCTAAAATTTCCAGTACTTTGATGAATATAAGTAGTGCAAACTAGCATTTTGGCTGATTTCCAATTTCTACAAAAAATAATTTAGTCTTTATTTTATTAAATACAATGTTATTTGTAGGAATTTTATAGCTGTCTTTTCTTAGGCTCAGAAATTTACTTTTCCAGTCTTTATAGACTTTTTATACTGAGTGGATGTTAACTTTGTCAAATGCTCTTTCTGTATTTATTGAAATGGTCATGTTATTTTTGTTTCTTTTTTTTATTATACTTTAAGTTCTAGGGTACATGTGCACAACACGCAGGTTTGTCACATATGTGTACATGTGCCATGTTGGTGTGCTGCACCCATTAACTCATCATTTACATTAGGTATAGCTTTCTTTCTTCTGCTAATGTGAAGAATTACATTAATTCATTTTCAAAATTTCAGCCAGCATACATTCTTAGGACGCACTTCACTTGGACACAATGCATTATACTTTTTATTTACTCTCATGTTTGATTTCCTGGAATTTTTTTAAAAAATTATTTGTCTGTATTCATGAGGAATGATTGCCTATACTTTTGTTTTTGTAATATAGTTCCTTTTCGTAATATTTTTGTCTTTTAAAAATATTTGTTAAGGTTAATTCTGGCCTATAAGAAATATTAGAGATGTGTTTCCTCATCTGTTTCTGATAGAGTATGTATAGATTTGATATTGTTTCTTCCTTATCATTTAATAAAGTTCACCATTGAAGCCACCATCTAGGCCTAGAGTTTCTTTGTGGGAAGGTATGTCACTATGCGTTTCATTTCTGCCATGGATATAGGGTGATTTGGATTCTCAATTTTTCGTTGAATCAGTTTTTATCATTTGTGTTTTTCAAGTAATTTGTCCATTTCATCTAAGTTATCAAATATACTGGCAAAAACATCATATTTGTTCAGAATACTCTCTTATCCTTTTAAAACCGGTTGAATCTCTAATGATTTTCTTCTTTCCATTCCTGATGTTGCTAATTTGTATTTTATTTCTTTATTTTTTAAACGATTTAGCTAGATATTTAACGACTTTATTGATATTTGAATTTTCATAAGAACCAGCTTTTGGTTTCCTTTATTATTTGTTTGTCTTCTGTTACATGGATCTCTTCTATTATCCTCATTGTTGCCTTTTATTTTAGGTTATTTTTTCTTAGGTTCTACATTCATAAAGTGGCATTTAAAAAACTTTTAGGGCAATTACTCATCTGCTGTCATGATAGATTAGTTTGCATTTTCTAGAATTTTAAATATATAAGATCATGCCATATGTAGTTTTTTTGACTGATTTCTTTGACTAAGGCTAATTATTTTGAAATTAACCCACCTTGGCATGTCTAACAATAAATAATTTTTATTTATTCATAACATTCCAATATCTGGATACACCACACTTTATGTATGCATTCTAATATTGATGGACATTTGGGATTGTTTCCAGTTCTTGGTTATTTCTAATAAA
Organism: Rhinopithecus bieti; assembly: GCF_001698545.2. NCBI lineage: Eukaryota > Metazoa > Chordata > Mammalia > Primates > Cercopithecidae > Rhinopithecus > Rhinopithecus bieti. The sequence goes on from NW_016804263.1 coordinate 23,980, forward strand.
AGCATTGTGAACATTCTCATACAAGTATTTGTATGGACATTTGCTTTCATCTCTTTTGGACATATACTTGAGAGCAGAATGTCTACATCAATTGGTAGGCTAATTGTGAACTGCTTGGAAACTGTAAAACCATTGTTGAAAGCAGTTGTGACATTTTACATTGCCACTAGTAGTGTTTAAGTGTTCATATTACTCCATATTCTTACCAGGGCATGATATGGTCAGTCTTTTCAACTTCATAAATACTGGTTGGAGTATAGTCTTATCTCACTCTCATTTTAACTTTCATTTCATTAATGATTAATGTTGTTGAACATATTTTCAAGTGCTTATTTACAACCTGTGTATCTTATTTGGTGAAATGTTTGTTCAAATCTGTAACCCATTTTATTGGGTTGTTTGCGTTCATACTATTTCATTCTGAGAGATTTCTTTCATACTCTGCATACAAGTCCTGCATCAAATATGAGATTTACAAATATTTTCTCCCAATCTGTAACCTGTGTTTTCATTCTATTAATATTTCAATTCAAAAAGCAAGATTGTTAATTGTTATCAATACAAATTTATTTTTATTTAATGAATTATTTTATGTCATATGTTTCACTTTGTTTGAACTTCTGAACCAGTACATTTACAGCTTTCATCAAATTTGGACATTTTTAGCCATAATTTCTTCAAATATATTTTCTGTTCTCTTTTTCTCCTCTCATTGGAGGACTTCAGTAACATTTATATTGGGCTTCTTGAAGTCATCTAAGAACTCCCTAGTGCTGTTTCATATTTTTCCCACTATTTTCTCTCTCTGCTTCATTTCGGAATCTTTCTATATTACAAGGTCACTAATGGTTTCTCTCAGTGTCCAATATATTTTAATCTTATCCATTGTATTTTACCTCAGATGTTTTATTTTTCAAGTTTAGGATTTCATTTGGATCTTTAGATCTTCCATGTCTCTACTTAACGTGCTTAGCTTTTTCTCTACTTTCTTAAACATATGTAATATAGTGATAATAACTCTTACTGTCTTTGATTCCTAATTCTATCATCTCTATTATTTCTGGATCTGTTTATATTTACTTAGTTCTATCTTTATTATTGATTTTATTTTTCTGCTTTATTGATTGTTTAATTTTTTAGTTAATGCCAAATATTGTCAATTTTACATTGCCAGGCACAGGACTTTTTATATTCCTATGAATGTTCTTGAACATTTTTCTAGGATATAGTTTTGTTTTTCAGATAAGGTTTGATTCTTTTAAGACTTACTTTTAAGCTTTGTTAGGTTGGATCAAAACAGCCTTAAATATATGGCTACTTTTGCTCCAGTAATTAGACAATGCCCTTATGAATACTAGTCTTAATTTCTTGTGAATTGTAAGGGTTTCTACTGGCAGGTGAAAACAGGTACTGTTCTTGGATACATGTGATTTTCATAAATCATTCCCTCTGCTTCTTTTGGTTTGCACATTTTGTCTCAGGTAATTTTCTGCTTATTCATGCACTAATCAATACTCAGCTGAAGACTGAAGAGGAACCCCAGAGCATCACCCTAACACTGCTATCACTTCTCCAGTATTCCATCGTGTGGACTCCAGCCTTTCTTACCTTTTTGGGTTCTCCACCCATCTCCTCAATTCATGGAGATGGTCAGGTTTTTCCTGGCTTCTTCCCCCTTCATTTCAGTGTGGAACTTTTCTCTCATCTCAAAGATCACTCTCTTCTGTTGCCTGATGTTCAAGGTCGATAAAATGATATTTTATATATTTTCTCCAGTATTTTAGTCAATTCAGATGGGAGGGTAAATTTGCTTCTTGTTCTTTACATTTTGTTTGAAGTATAATTTTTAATAATGTAGTTTTTCCTGAAATATAGGAAAATATATGTTTCATGTATTTTGTCTAGTTTTCTCACTGCTAAATTAGGGAGGGAATTATGGAGAGAAGTGAAAGTTCCTATCCATGATTTGCAATGTGNCACTGCTAAATTAGGGAGGGAATTATGGAGAGAAGTGAAAGTTCCTATCCATGATTTGCAATGTGTTTATAATATGGGTTGTATTTTGTAGCAGTAATCATTAAACATGTAGGATTGGGAGAATGCTGAAGAAAAGAAATGACAGAAATTAAGTAAATGATTAATATAAGGTAAGAAGTATGATAAAATAGGTGATGAATTCAGCTTGGAATATGTGTAATTTGTGGTATCAATGAGACACTGAGAAAATTATTCACCAGGAAAATGGAAATATAGGACGGGAATTTGGGAGAAAGTTCAGAGCTACACTGCTTAAGGAAGAAAGAGAAAATAAAGAAAATGTTGGAAAATAGGCCAGGATCTTATTCATATTTGTAGTCATGGTACTTAGCATAATGTCTGGCATATTTTAAGTGCTCAGTAGAGGAATGGTGAATAAAATAATAAAAAACAACAGAGCCTCATTTAGTATAAAGAGGAAGGAAAAAAGTCAGAGAATGAATAATCAGAGGCAAGAGTATCCTCAATTGTACATTGTTGGTAGCAAAGTTTTAAAAGTTTGACTGATAAGCAATTTTGAAAAGATCTATATTGCTTTTATAAAATTAATGAACATGTGAGAAAACAAAAGTAGTATTTTTTAGTAATCTGTGTTCTCCATATGCCAGCTGCAAACTAAATGGCAAGTGTGATGCTTAATACTGAGTGTCATCTTGATTGGATTGAAAGACACAAAATATTGATCATGGGTTTGTCTGTGAGGGTGTTGCCAAAAGAGATTAACATTTGACTCAGTGGGCTGGGAAAGGAACAACAATTAATCTGGGTGGGCACCATATGATCAACTGCCAGTATAGCTGGAATATAAAAGCAGGAAAAAAAAAATGAAAAAATGATGGGACTCACCTAGCCTCCCAGCCTACATCTTTCTCCCTTGCTGGAGGCTTCCTGCCCTTGAACATCAGACTCCAAGTTCTTCAGTGTTGGGACTTGGACTAACTCTCCCTATCACTCAGCTTGCAGACAACCTATTGTGGGGACTTGTGAAAATGTAAGTTAATGCTTGATAAACTCCCTATATATGTACATATGTACTATTAAAAGTTCTGTCCCTCTACAGAACCCTGATTCATACAGATTTTGGTACCAAGTGTGGTTCTAGAGGAACAGAATATTAAATATGCAGGTCTTTCATTGGTTTGGGGTTTCTGGAGTTGGCTGCTTAATATGATTAGACCCCAAAATGCTAAGGACTCTACTTCTAATAGTATGGAGAACACTGATAGCCTTTGGCATGAACTGTTCAAAGAGTTATGCAAAATAAATGCTTGACACTCCTGATTTACCACTCACGAGAGGCAAGGAGTTTAGTGACTCTATACATAATACCTTTGACCAAATATGGAGAACCAAGGAATATAAGAAAGCTGGTTGGTTGCTCCCAAGTTTAGTGCACAGAGTGGTGAAAGAAAATGATTAACTCAGGGACACTATCTCCCAGCTTCAGAAGAAGATACTGGACCTCAAATTGGCTAACATTATCCTGAGTGCAAGTCTTATATCCTGTAGAGAAATAGCCAAATATTGGGGAACCAGAATCCAATATTTCAACGTAGGTTCTTTTCTATTTTCCCTAAGTGTCAGCCATTCTCAGAAATAAAGAGAAAGAGTACAAAAGGGAGAAATTTCACAGCTTGGTCTCTGGGGTGACATCACCTATTGGTAGGTTCCA
>NW_016804264.1:0-1042 GCF_001698545.2 Rhinopithecus bieti
TAAAAAAATGAAAAAGTAAAAAATAAAATAAATAAATAAAATAAAAAAAATATATGACAGAAGACTGCCAATCAACAACTTTTATTTCCTAGATTGGTGGCAAGAATGCAATCAAGGCAGAGGAGGCCTGATTGATGGATGGTTCATTCAAAGTTGTAGGAGCTACATATTGGGTACTATGTTTATCACCTAAGTGACAAAATAATATATATACCAAAAGCCCGCGACACACAATTTACCTGTATAACAAACCTGCACGTGTTCCCCTGAGCCGAAAATAGAAGTTAAAAAACTTCCGCTATAAACTAAGTGGGAGGAACTATTTTCATGAGAGGTTTTCTGAGACACTGGGTATTTGAAAAGAAGCTTTGGTGAGAGGTAACAAAAATGTGGCTGAATTCATAAGAGAACAATTCTCCATTTTCTCATATAGAGCATAACTTCTGTACCTTAAAAAAAATTGTTTTTTCCTCCTGCTTTTGCATGTAGGGAATGGGCTTGAAATGGAAAGAAAGCCAGGGCAGCACATACAAAGCCAAAGACAATAAAGGATGATCTGCGTTAAGAAAAATGAAAAATGCCCAGCACTATATTTAGAAAAATTGAGACTTGAAGTCATCTATGCAACCAACAGACATATGAAAAAAATGCTCACCATCACTGCTCATCAGAGAAATGCAAATCAAAACCACAATGAGATACCATCTCATGCCAGTTAGAATGGCAATGGTTAAAAAGTCAGGAAACAACAGATGCTGGAGAGGATGTGGAGAAATGGGAACACTTTTACACTGTTGGTGGGAGTGTAAATTAGTTCAACCATTGTGGAAGGTGGAAGATAGTGAGGCAATTCCTCAAGATTCTAGAACTAGAAAAATCATTTGACCCAGTGATCCCATTACTGGGTATATACTCAATGGATAATAAATCATGCTACTATAAAGACACACACACATGTATGTTTATTGCGGCACTATTCACAATAGCAAAGACTTGGAACCAACCCAAATGCTCATCAATGGTAGACTGGATTAAGAAAATG
>NW_016804265.1:0-2601 GCF_001698545.2 Rhinopithecus bieti
AGTTATACATACATCTACCCTAGGACCCATGAATTCCATGCCTAGGGATTTTCTCATGAGTCATGAAACCATTTGTTTAAAAAAACAAAAACAAAACAAAAAAATAGAAAACAAACAAACAAAAAACCCTGCACAAAAATGTTCAGTAGCAACTTTCTTCCTAAGAGCCCCAAACTGAAAACAACTCAAATATCCATCAGCAGGAGAATTAATAATCAAATAGCAGTATATTGATACAATGGAATACTACTGAGTAATAAAAAGCAAATCAATAGGACACATGCAGCAACATGAACGAGTCTCAGAAACATCATGTTGAATGAAAAAAGCCATTCTGTCAGAGTCCACGTAAGTGAAATTCTAGAACAAGCAAAACTAACCAATAGTGATAAAATCCAGAAAGTAATTGGAGGAATTTGCAGGGGTGGGGAAGGTAGGTACGTGGGGATTGACTGGAAAGAGGCAAAAGGGACCTCTAAGATGGAAGAAATAGTCTATGTCAGCCTGGCCCAGTGGTTCACGCCTGTAATCCCAGCACTTTGGGACGCCAAGGCAGGTGGAACACTTGAGCCCAGGAGTTTGAGACCAGTCTGGGCAATATGGTGAAACTCGTTTCTACAAAAAATACAAAAAATTAGCCAGGCATGGTAGTATGCACGTAGCCCCAGCTACTCTGGAGGCTGAGTGGGAGGATCGCTTAAGCCCAGGAGGCAGAGGTTGCAGTGAGCTATGATGGTGCTACTGCACTCCAGCTTGGGCGACAGAGCAAGACTCCGTCTCAGAAAACGAAAAATGAAATATTTTGCCTTGATTTTGGTATGGGTTACACAAGTACATTAATTGCCAAGACCCATAGAACTGTATACTTAAGATCTATGTAGGCCAGGTGCAGTGGCTCACTCCTGTAATGCTAGCACTTTAGGAGGCTGAGGTGGGCGGATCACTTGAGGTCAAGAGTTTGAGACAAGCCTGGGCAACATGGGGAAACCCCGTTTCTACAAAAAATACAAAAATTATCTGGGTATGGTGGCATGCACCTGTGGTCCCAGCTACTCAGGAGGCTGAGGTGGGAGGATCAATTGAGCCTGGGAGGTCAAGGCTGTATGAGCCGTGTTCATACCACTGCACTCAAGCCTGGGTGACAGAGTGAAACTCTGTTTCCAAACCAACCAACCAAAAAACCAAAACAAAAACTATATGTTTTATATCAATTATATTTTAATTTAAAAAGTAAGACCCCCCTTTTGTCCCCACCCTACTGAAGAGGATGTCTGCCCAGACAACCTAACTAGTGCAAAAAATTCTGTTTCAGGCTAAGTCCCTCTAGGTAAGACATAAGCTCTGCTGGACTTGAACTCCAGGTGGGAATTAACCAACATGCACTATGGCTCTATCCTATCTGAACCTGATGATCCTGTGGTTTAACTAACTTACTCTGGTGTTCTAGTAAAAGCTGCCTTTCCTACCTCAATTTTTCTTTTCTTTTCTGTCTTAGCTTTTCTGGTCTTTTGACCACAAACATTTGTTGATAAGGCATGATATATATGGAAATAATTTGTTGTATTTTTTGAGACTTATTCCATCTATTTTTTAAAAAATAAATCACAATGGTGTGTTTGACTCTTTCTTTCTCTCTCTTTCTTTCTTTCTTTCTTTCTTTCTTTCTTTCTTTCTTTCTTTCTTTCTTTCTTTCTTTCGAGACGGAGTTTCACACTTGTTGCTCAGGCTGGAGTGCAATGGCATGATCTTGGCTCACGACAACCTCCGCCTCCCGGGTTCAAGCGATTCTTCTGCCTCAGCCTCCCGAGTAGCTGGGATTGCAGGCGTACGCCACCACATCCAGCTAATTTTGTATTTTTAGTAGAGATGAGGTTTCTCCACGTTGGTCAGGCTGGTCTTGAACTCCTGACCTGAGGTGATCCGCCCGCCTTGGCCTCCCAAAGTGCTAGGATTACAGGCGTGAGCCACCGCGCCCAGCCCTTTTCTTTCTTTTTTTTTTAGAGACTGTGTCTCACTCTGTTGCCCTGGCTGGAGTGCATTGGTGCCATCATAGCTCACTGCAGCCTCAACCTCCCAGGGCTCAAGTGATCCTCCCACCTCAGCCTCCTGAGTAGCTGGGACCACAGGCATGCACCACCACACTCAGCTAACTTTTTTGTTTGTTTTAGTAGAGATGAGTTCTCCCTATGTTGCCCAGACTGGTCTCAAACTGCTAGGCTTAAGAGATCCTCCCTCCTTGGCCTCCCAAAGTGCTGGGATTATAGGCATGAGCCATCGTGCTTGGCCATGTTTTAGTTTTCTAACTGCCAAATTTGATCCAGTGCATTTACTTAATTAGATTAGATTACTGTTTATATTAAACTCAAATAACGATTAAATTGAAAATTTCATGACAAGAGCTCACAAATGAAATCAGCCGAAGTCAGCTAGTGCTTGCCTTAACCTATCCTTGGCTGTGTATGCTGCCTCATCATCAAAGGGCATACCAGGCTGAGCTGACAGATGAATGACCCCTGTTAATGGAGTACAGATAGTTCACAGAAGCCAAATGTGATCAGCAGCACTTGCAAATGTCTCTTTTTCTTTTCTTTTTTTTTTTTT
>NW_016804265.1:5522-9950 GCF_001698545.2 Rhinopithecus bieti
CCCTCCCTCCCTCCCTCCTTCCTACCTTCCTTCCTCTCTCTCTCTCTCTCTCTCTCTCTCTCTCTCTCTCTCCTTTTTGACAGAGTTTCACTCTTGTTGCCCAGGCTGGAGTGCAATGGCATGATCTTGGCTCACTGCAACTTCTGCCTCCTGGGTTCAAGCAATTCTCCTGCCTCAACCTCTCGAGGAGCTGGGATTATAGGCGCGCACCACCATGCCCTGCTAATTTTTTGTGTTTTTAGTAAAGACAGGGTTTCACCAAGTTGGCCAGGCTGGTCTCGAACTCCTGACCTCAGATAATTTGCCTGCCTCAGCCTCCCAAAGTGCTGGGATTACAGGTGTGAGCCACTGCACCCGGCCATGGGATTCTTTCTTTAAGACCCCAAAAGGTCCTCAAAATCCTTCTCAACCTAACACCATACCATCAATGGTGCAAAGTTGGATCTATCAGTGAAATCTATTTGTCATCCCTGTGCAATTTCATGTTGCTCCCAGATCTCTTACTTTTTTTAAAGAAAAATATATGCAAAACTTAGAAATAGGCAAAATGCTTGCCACATGTCCTTTCAATGTCATATTAGAACACTGTTTATAGCATACTTTTCTATAATGGATAACATAACGGTCTGTCCTAGAAAGGCAGGCCATAAACTTACAACAAAAACTGCTTCAGCCCAAATTGTTTTAGTACCAACCCATCCAACTCATGTGTTCCAAGATTCAGCAACTTGTGTGGTTTACAAAATCTGACATATGTTCATTCTCTACCCAGCCCAGCCTTAGAACCATCTGAGCCCAGTCATCTAACTTCCTTCTTTTGAGTTGCTACTGAGATGTTGTAAACTCAGGGCTCTCCCTTACTCAGCAAGTTGAATAAATTTAGCTTTGTGTCATCAAAGGGTGGCTCTGGTGGTCTTTGTGAGGTGCTTTGTAAAAGTCAATGGGTGCATTGCTGTATAGAAAATGAAGAGTGAGGTCGGGCGTTGGTGGCTCACGCCTATAATCCCAACACTTTGGGTGGCCAAGGCAGGAGGACTGCTGGAGTTGAGGAGTTGGAGACTAGCCTGAGCAATATAGTGAGACCTCGTCTCTACAAAAAGTTAAAAAATTAGCTGAGCATGGTGATGTGTACCTGTAGTCCTAGCTACTTGGGAGACTGAGGTGGGAGGATTGCTTGAGCCCAGGAGACAGAGGCTGCGGTGAGCTGAGATTGCATCATTGCAATCTAACCACAGCCTGGGCAACAGAGCAAGGCCCTGTAAAAAAAAAAAAAAAAAAAAAAAAAAAAGAAGAAGAAGAAGAAGAAAGAAAGAAAAGTGAAGAGTGGGCAAAAAAGACAAAACAGGAACAACCCTAAATACAACTTGAAGCAAGGTTTTATTAGGTATAAACTTCTTGGAATTAGCAATCAACCTATAAAATTAGCCATCGTCCTTGATTTGAGGAGAGCAGGCCTCTGCATTTGCAGACAGTGACAAACCATGTTTGAATGGTGAAAAGCTACTGTAGAAGAACATTAGGGAAGTGTTGAATACCAAGTGGCTACATTCTCTCTTCAGACAAATGACCCCCTACCTGCCAAAACTATGGGATGATTTTAGTCCTTACCTCTCTACAATATTTGATGATGTTTATCACTTCTTTCTCAAAATTCTCCTGTAGACTTCCATGACACTGTGCTTTCCAGATTATCTTTCATCCTCTCTAATAATTCCTTCTCAATTCTAAATGGGCAGAGAGAGATCAAACAGGATAAAAAATAAGAAGTGACCATTGAGTTAATGGTTATGATGCCATCCATGCTGTTAGCAAAGGTCATAGAGCAGAGTAGACAGTAGACAGATTGTAAGGAATAGAAGGAAGGGTAGCAACAGTGCGTGTGGGCCTCTGTTTCTAAAATTTGGAGATTGTTGTTGCTTTTGTTTACTTTGGGTTTTTCTTTCTTTGATTTTTGCTCTTCCCTGTCTACTTTATTGGTGCTAGTTTTCAAGCAGTTAATGTGTATCTGCCATGCACAGGAGCTCTTCCTGGGGCTGCTGTGATGCAGAGATGGCAAGGCTCCTCCCCGTCCTCCAGGAACAGATATCTGAGGATGAAGAAAAAGAGAAGCCAAGCACAATGGGCATCACTGAAGATGATGAATGCCCCATGAGCCCTGCTATAGACTGAATATATGTATCCCTCCCAAATTCCTAACTTGAAATCCTAACTCTCAAGGTGATGGTATTAGGAGGTGGGGCCTTTGGGAGGTGATGAGATCATGTGGGTGGAACCCACATGAACAGGATTAGTGTCTTTATCAAAGGGACCCCAGAGAGCTCACTTGCCCCTTCTATTATGTGAGGACACAGTGAGAAGGCATCATCTATGAATCAGGAAGGAGGCCCTCACCAGACACAAAATCTACCTGTCTTGATCTTGGAGTTCCAGCCTCCAGAACTGTAAGAAATAAATGTTGTTTGCAAGCCACCCGGTCTATACTATTTTGTAATCATCACTGGAATGGACTGAGACAAGCCCCCAGGTTACCTGGAGAGATTTGTTTTTAAAAATTGAAGAGACTTGACCATATTTAGGTAGGAAGATAAAATCTAGAGGATTGTTAATGTGAATTCATGTTGGTACTTTCTAAAAGTGAACTTTACCACATTAAGCCAGAGGCATTCACTGTCTTAAAGATTTTAAAGACTATTACAGCAGGAATGCAAAAACAAAGTAAATATCTAACTTTTAATCACCAAAATAGGCTCCGAAACCCATTTCAGGGGCTGTGGTTGAGAGTGAAAACTATTTCCACACAGCTTACTGCTTGTAACAACATGCCTTTACTATCCCAATTCACAATTAGAAAGAGCCTAAATCAATCCCTCATTGTGGTGGGAATTGTACGATTTGAAATTCAGGAGCTCTCTCTCTCAGTAGCCAAGTTCCCTGCGACAAAGAGGGCTTATTTGTTGTGGTTGTGTTCAGCTGCAAGCTAAAAAAAAAGCTAAGTAAGAACGGCTTTTCAAAGAGATGTTTATTTCTGTTATCAAGAAAAAATAATGTGAAACACATAACAAGGCGAAAGGGTGACTGAAAGTCTTCCAAGTATCATACGACAGCACTGTCCAACAGGCCTGCCCAAGGTTTATTTAATTCTCTAGGAGAACGTATCTTTGTTTGACACTTTTAATTAGGATTCATACTCTGTAAACTTACAAGTAAACGTGTAGATTTTTGACCAAGAGTAGTAGAAAGGGTAACCCCAAAGGTTATGGCTTTATTGCCCTGTAGGGTATTAAGGGTTTTGATGCTAACATGCTTATATCAGCACGTTTTTCTTGTTTGAATATATAAATTTCAGTTTCTCAGATGATCTTTGAAACAGCTTTACTGTGCTGCAGGTTTCTTCACTAATAAGTCAAGTAAATTTTTTACACACATTCTCCTGTGTTTAGGACTATGTTGGGGTGGGACGAAGATTTGAAGTCTAGCTGTTCCTTTAAAGAATTTTCACCACTTCTGTTTCTGGCTCCACCCTGCAACTCACCTTCAGCAGGCTCTCTCCTTCTAATTCCTAAGCTTTTCTGGGGTTCTGTGACACGAATCACCTTGCTTCTTCTTGGCTTCCCACCTTGCAGGCACTTAGCTTTTTTCTGCTTTATTGTGTTATTTGCCACTTGGCCATCTACTTTCCAGCTTTCAAAATTTTGTTGTCATATCTCATCTGCTGTCATTTTGATGTTTTTTTGCTTCCTTGTGAGTTTATGCCTTAAAAAATTTCCTTTCAGTCTTTCTAGTGGGGTTTGAAGAGGTGCCTAAGATGTATACATATATGAGATCAATCTGCCTTGCTTAACTAGAACCGAATGTGATTTCAAAATGTAGCCCCAAAATACAGCAGTGGTTTCTTTCTCCACAAATGAAGAAATTCATCAAAGGTTGAAAGAGGGCCAAACTCCTTGTGATTGAGCTGTTTGGATCTTGGTCTGATTTCTTTAAAAATATTTTTAGAAATATTTATGTCCAATATTGTACGCTGAACGTTATAAATCACAGTATTTTGGCTCTCAAGTGATAAATTCAGACTATTCAATGTGTTAAACACAAGACCACTATTGGGTATTTTTCCAAAGGAAAAGAAATCAGGCTGGGTGCAATAACTCACACCTGTAATTCCAGCATTTTGGGAGGCCAAGGCAGGAGGATCGCTTGAGGCCAGGAGTTCAAGACCAACCTGGGCAACATACTGAAGTCCTGTCTCTACAAAAATATTTAAAAATTGGCCAAGTGTGGTGGCATGTGCCTGTAGTCCCAGCTATTCAGGAGGCTGATGTGGGAAGACTGCTTGAGGCCAGGAGTTGGAGACTGCAACTGCTATGATTTTGCCTTTGCACTCCAGCCTGGGCAACAGAGTGAAACTCTTTCTCTAAAATAAATAAATAA
>NW_016804265.1:10051-15364 GCF_001698545.2 Rhinopithecus bieti
AAAATATTTTAGAAATATTTATGTCCAATATTGTACGCTGAACGTTATAAATCACAGTATTTTGGCTCTCAAGTGATAAATTCAGACTATTCAATGTGTTAAACACAAGACCACTATTGGGTATTTTCCAAAGGAAAAGAAATCAGGCTGGGTGCAATAACTCACACCTGTAATTCCAGCATTTTGGGAGGCCAAGGCAGGAGGATCGCTTGAGGCCAGGAGTTCAAGACCAACCTGGGCAACATACTGAAGTCCTGTCTCTACAAAATATTTAAAATTGGCCAAGTGTGGTGGCATGTGCCTGTAGTCCCAGCTATTCAGGAGGCTGATGTGGGAAGACTGCTTGAGGCCAGGAGTTGGAGACTGCAACTGCTATGATTTTGCCTTTGCACTCCAGCCTGGGCAACAGAGTGAAACTCTTTCTCTAAAATAAATAAATAAGAAAATAAATAAAATAAGAAATCAATATATCAAAGGGATACCTGCACCCCCATGTTTATTGAAGCACTATTCACAATAGCCAAGATATGAAATCAACCTAATTGTTCATCAACAGATGAATGGATGAAAAAATGTGATATATATATATAAATGTGATACTATTCAGTTATGAAAAAGAATGAAATCCTGTCATTTGCAGCAACATGCATGGAACTGGAGGTCCTTATGTTGAGTGAAATAGGCACAGAAAGACAAATATTGCATGTTGTCACTCATATGTGGGAGCTGAAAAAGTTGATCTCATGGAGATAGAGAGTCAAATGATAGAAACCAGAGAGTAGGAAGGGTGTATGGGGTGGGGGGTGATGAAGAAAGATTAGTTAATAGGTACAACTATACAGTTAGATAGAAGGAATAACTTCTAATGCTGGATAGCACAGTAGGGTGACTGTGGTTAACAACAATGTATTGGATAGCTCAAGATAACTTGAAGAGAAGACTTGAAATGTACCCAACACACAGAAATAATAAATACTCAGGTGATGGATACCCTAAATGTCCTGACTTGATCAGTATACATTCTATGGATGTAACAAAATATCACATGTGCCTCAGAAATATGTACATATATAGTGTATCAAATACATTAATAAATGCACCACTGAATTGCACTTTGGAAAGTAGCAAGCACCGGGACATGCGGAAATGGTCCTTGCTGGCATTATCAGTGTCACACTTGTACGCAGTGTCAGCATCTTTTTCTTGATAGTTAATGCACTCTGCTGTGGAAAAGCCATCTTATGCATGCTCCTATGACTTTTCACAGTATGTTGGAGAAACATGCTCTGAGTAGTGGCAATTTAGTCAGATTACTTCCATACTAATTCAAGAAGCATATTGCTAACATCCAGCTGTCCTAAGTGAATAAAGGAATGTGAAAAAACTGTCATTTTACTAAGACACTATAGTTGACATCTATTATTGGCCCTTCTCCATCATCCATTCAATTTTTTCTTGGTATAATTCTTTGATCTTCCTTTGGGATACCAGCCCTCCCTGCGTGTCAGACTCTGCTTTGGGGAGAGTTGAATTCAACCTCTTCTCCTGGGGTGGATGATGACTCAGGTGTGACCAGTCAAAGCATTGCCTTTCCTTGGCCATAGAAACTGATTCATGGATGGGCATGTGACCCAATTGGACTTAGCCAATAAATTCTCATAAACTTTAGTTGGGGCTATTGGAAATGTGGCACGTTGGACTTCAACATGAGAGCATATGTGACTGGAATAGCTGGAAGACACTCTGCAGAGCCTGAAATTGAAGCTAACATGGCAGAAGGTAGAGAGGAAAGATGGAGACAAAACCAATGTGATGATATTGCTTGAGTATCTGAATTCAATTGTGTGAGCGAATGAACACTCGATGGCTTAAGGCAGTTGCAATTATTTTTCTGTCACTTCCCATCAATCTGACTCACCTAGCAAAGCCTGGCATTGCTGCTTGCATAGCGGGTGCTACCCCAGTACGGGCTCCCAGAATAATTTTTACCTAAATAAAAAATCCCTTTTGTAACCTGGGTCTTCAGAGATCAACAGAAGAAAACACTGAGCACATCTCACTCACGTATGCTCATTACATATGCCAAAAGCAAACATAATTTAGCTGTAATGTAAAATATCTGCTCACATAAACACCATAATAAGTACTTGTTTTTGCAGAATGCCATTGATATTAGATGATGTACAACACCATCATTTGGTAGGAGAGTTTTGCCAACAGACCATTCAATTTTCCTTCTTGCCCAACATTTCTATTAACTTTGTGAGTGGTTTTACAAAGTTCTTGGCAGCAGTACAACTTGAACCTTTAGCATCCTGGAAAGCACAATTTTTAGCTTATTCTGGAAAATCTCAGTGGGTTCACCAGAGAGGTCATTGTGCATTGTTTTGAAAAGCATAAAAGGCTGTGGTGGCTTCCTGCCACTATTTGACAGTTTCATAATAGGTGAAGCACAGGCATCTATAGATAGCATCTAATTCTCATATAATTATTGTATTTCTCATTCCTATTCCTTTTTTCTCTGCTATCACTATTACATATTCTTTTGTCCCAGTAATAGTCATACTCTATATTCACACTGACTTCTTCTTATTTATTATTTATATTTATGAATTCTCCCACACTGCAGTATTTAGATAACTTTTTCTTAACCGCTTTTATACTACAATGAACTCTTGATCCATTTTTAAAAACTGGGAATATAATGGGGCACTATGGTTACAACAAAAAATCCAAATTGGGCAAATGTAAGTAACAGTATGTCAATGACAAAAATATATTAGCTGACATCAAATGTACTCTAGAAACTGAATATTAGCAAAAGGAGCTGACTAATAGAGTCTTTATAGTGAATGCATAAACTTTAGGATTGTGATGATAATTGAAAACATAATGAAGTTTCTGTGAAAATCATAATTTAGGCCAGATGTGTTGCCTTACGCCTGTAATCCCAGCACTCTAAGAGGCTATGGTAGGCAGATCACTTGACATCAGGAGTTCGAGACCAGCCTGGCCAACATAGTGAAACCCCATCTCTAGTAAAAATACGAAAATTAGTCAGGTGTGGTAGTATGTGCTTGTGGACCCAGCTATTCAAGAGGTGGAGGCAGAAGAATCATTTGAACCCAGCAGGCGGAGGTTGCAGTGAACTGAGATCATGCAACTGCACTCCAGCCTGGACAACAGAGCAAGACTCTGTCTCAAAAACACAAAAAACAAACAACAAACAAACTAAAAACACATTAAGGCATCCCATGCTCATGGATTGGAAGAATTAATATTGTTAAAATGCCCATACTACCTTAAGCAATCTATAGATTCAATGTAATCTCTATCAAAATACCAATGACATTCTTCACAGAAATAGAAAAAAAAAGCTCTAAAATTTGTATAGAATCACAAAAAATCCCAATAGCCAAAACAATTCTGAGCAAAAAGAACAAAACTGGAGTCATCACACTATCTGACTTCAAAATATTCTACAAAGTTATAGTAATCGAAACAGTATAGTAGGGGCATACAAACGGACACATAGACCAAAGGAATCGAACAAAAACGTCCAGAAATCAATCCACACATTTACATCAACTGATTCTTGACAAGGCATCAAGAACATACAGTGGGGAAAGGACAGTCTCTTCAATAAATGGTGCTGGGAAAATTGAATATCCATGTGCAGAAGAAAAAAACTAAACCCACTCCCATCATATACAAAAATCAACTCAAAATGGATTAATCATCAGGAAAATGCAAATCAAAACCACAATGAGATATTGTCTACCCAGGTTAAAATGGCTATTATAAAAAAGACAAAAAGTAACAAACACTAACAAGAATGTGGAAAAAAGAAAACTCTCATACTGTTGGTGGGAATGTAAATTAGTATAGCCATTATGGAAAACAGTGTGGTGGTTCCTCAAAAAACTACAAATAGAAATATCATACAATACAGCAATCCCACTGCTGGATATATATTTAAAAGAAAGGAAATCAGTATGTCATAGAGATATCTGCACTCCCATATTTATTGCAGCAGTATTCACAATAGCCAAGATACAAAATCACCGTTACTGTCCATCAATGGATAAATGGATAAAGAAAATATGGTACATATAATACAATGCTATTCAGCCGTAAAAAAGAGTGAAATCCTGTCATTGCAGCAACATGGATGAGCCTGGAGGTCATTACGTTAGGTGAAATAATCCAGACACAGAAAGATAAACATCGCATGTTCTCACTCATACGTGGGAGCTAAAAAAAAGATGGTTGCATGGAGGTAGAGAGTAGAATGGTGGTTACCAGAGGCTGGGAAGGGAAGACGGGAGTAGGGGATGAAGAGACATCAGTTAATGGGTACACAACATACAGTTACATAGAAGGAATAAGTTCTGGTGCTTGATGACACAGTAGGATGAGTATAGTTAACAATAATATGTTGTATATTTCAAAATAGCCAGAAGAGAAGAATTGCAATATTCCTAACAAAGAAATGATAAGTGTTTGAGGTGATGGATATCCTAAATACCCTGATTTGATCATTACACATTGTATACAGCTGTCAAAATATCATGTGTCCCATAAATGTGTACAACTATTATGTATCAATTTTAAAAAATGATTGGGGACAGGAAAGCCTTGACAATAGGAGGAAGAACCATTGCCATCAACATTATGATTTGCCAAAATATCAGCAGCCCACAAGTTGGGTGGGAAGTATGTTTTTGAAAAGATTTTATTAAGTAAGAATTGGTGTGTTTCGAGACATTTATTATTTAATTAAAATGTTTTAATTGTGGTAAAACATACATAATATAAAATTTACTATCTTAACTATTTTAAATGTAGTTCAGTAGTGTTAAGTATATTTACTTAAAAAAGTTCTCCAGAACTTTTTCATTTTGCAAAATTAAAACTCTGTACCCATTAAACAGTAACTCCCCATTTCCTCCCAGCCCCTGGCAACCGTCATTCTACTTTCTGTGTCTATGAATTTGACTACTCTAGGTACTTCATAAGTGGAATCATACAGTATTTGTCTTTTTGTGATGGGCTTTTTTCACTTAGCAGAATGTCCTCAAGGCTCATCCATGTTGTAGCATGTGTCAGAATTTTCTCTTTTTTCTAGGCTGAATATTCTTCCACTGTACGTGTATATCACATTTATTTACCCGTCTCTGTTGATGGTATTTGTGCAACACAATTATTATTTTTTAAAATGTAGTTATTATTTTACATGTATATATATCCTGCTTAATTCTTATATAAGCTGATATGAGACAGAAGTTTAATTTAGTTAAAAAATATAAATAA
>NW_016804265.1:17642-23533 GCF_001698545.2 Rhinopithecus bieti
CATGCCTTAATATTGTTCTTTTGTTTCAAATTTCTGTTTAATGTTAACATTCAAAAGCACTTAGATACCAGAGTTGTATTGAGGGCTTACATATTGGAATGAACAAATGGGGATGCAAAGGGATTGCTGATAAGAGTTTATATATATATATATATTTCATACTTTAAGTTCTGGGATACATGTGCAGAACATGCAGGTGCACGTGCATAGCTATACACGTGCCATGGTGGTTTGCTGCACCCAACAACCTGTCATCTACATTAGGTATTTCTCCTAATGCTATCCCTCCCCTAGCCCCCCCACCCCCAAAAAGGCCCTGGTGTGTGATGTTCCCCTCCCTGTGTCCATGTGTTCTCATTGTTCAACTCCCACTTATGAGTGAGAACATGCAGTGTTTGGTCTTCTGTTCTTGTGTCCTGAGAATGATGGTTTCCAGCGTCATCCATGTCCCTGAAAAGGACATGAACTCATCCTTTTTTATGGCTGCATAGTATTCCATGGTGTATATGTGCTACATTTTCTTTATCCAGTCTATCATTGATGGGCATTTGGGTTGGTTCCACGTCTTTGCTATTGTGAAGAAGGGGTTGATATATTTTTGAAATATTTTGTTACAAAAAATTTCAAACAGAAAAAAATTGAGAGATTGATATAATACTCCTCCTTGTACCTATCACTCAGCTAAAACAGTGGTCAGTACTCTCAAAATTGTCTTTCGAACTATCCCCTTTCTGCTTTTTTCTTTTGTGCTTGAGTATTTTAATGCAAATTCAAGATATCATGTCATTTCACCCATAAATAATACAGAATGCATT
This sequence comes from Rhinopithecus bieti, assembly GCF_001698545.2. NCBI lineage: Eukaryota > Metazoa > Chordata > Mammalia > Primates > Cercopithecidae > Rhinopithecus > Rhinopithecus bieti. The sequence continues at coordinate 18,458 of NW_016804265.1, forward strand.
GGCAAATGGTAAGGGTTTCTTTTCTTTTTTTGAGACAGAGCCTCGCTCTGTTACCCAGGCTGGAGTGCAGTGGCGCGATCTCGGCTCACTGCAGCCTCTGTCTCCCAGGTTCAAGCAATTCTCCTGCCTCAGCTTCCCGAGTAGCTGGGACTACAGGCGTGCCGCCACCACGCCCGGCTAATTTTTTTGTATTTTAGTAGAGACGGGGTGTCACCATGTTGGCCAGGATGAGCTTGATCTCCTGACCTCATGATCAGCCCGCCTCAGCCTCCCACAGTGCTGGGATTACAGGCGTGCGCCACCAGGCCCGGCCAAGGGTTTCTTTTCATAAACACTATGACATTATTACACTTTAAAATAAGCAATGTTCTTTAACATAATTGAATAGTCAGTTCATATTCAAGTGTCCCTCATGGTTAACAGATTTTATTTTAATTTTTTACTATTGGAAATTTTAGATATATACAGAAATGAAGAGAATAGTAGAATGAACCCCAGGTACCTGTCACCCACCTTCAACAATTATCAGCTCAAACTCAATGTTTCGTCCATAACCCACATGTTCTTCTCCTCTGCCCCTTATAGTTTTATCTTTCAATCATATCATTTAAACAATTTTCTATTGTGGTAACATTCACCTAACGTAAAATTAACCATTTTCAGCATTTCACCAGTGTACATTAAGTGACATTTAGTAATTCACAATCTTGTGCAACCATCACCACTATCTAATTCTAGAACATTTTCATTACTCTGAAAGGAAACTACATACCTACTGAGCAATCACTCTCCATTCCCCACTCCTCCCAGACCTGGTAACAATCTGCTTTCAGGCCCAGCATGCTGGCTCGCACCTGTAATCCCAGTACTTTGGGAGGCCAAGGCAGGAAGAGCACTTGAGACCCACCTGGGCAACATAGCAAGACCCTGTCTCTACAAAATTTTTTTTTGCAAAATTAAACAGGCATGCTGGTGCATGCCTATAGTCCCAGCTACTTGGAAAGCTGAGGTGGGAGGATCACTTGAACCCAGGAGTTTGAGGCTGCAGTAAGCCATGATCTTACCAGTGCACTCCAGCCCAGGCATTAGAGTGAGATCCTGTCTTCAAACAAAGAAACACAAACATCCAATCTGCTTTCTTTCTCTATGGATATGCCTCTTCTGGATATTTAATAGAAATGGAAAGCCCCTAATAATTTTGAAATGAATCCGAAACACTGTATAATTTCATCCATAATACTTCAGAACATATCTTTAAAAGATAAGAACTCATTTTAGGCAACACCTCGTGTGAAGTGTTACCTCTTTGGATCAGTGTAGATTGATGTGTCTGGAGAGTTAAATTCCAAGCATGACTTAGGCAAAAGAGAGGAACTAGATTGTTCTCTTACCCACTACACAGTGCTCTTCATTTGCTTATACAAGAAAATAAATAGGGATGTGGTAGTGGCATGCTTTGTATTTAAAAACACTTTTTAAAAAATTGAGACGTAATTCACATCCCATACAATTCACCATTGTAAAGTGTAAAATTCAGTAGTTTTTAGTATATTTACAAAGTTGTGCAGCCATCACTAATAATTCTAGAACACTTTCATCACCTCAAAAGAAGCCCCATTTTCCTCAACTTACCCCCACCCAGGCCCAGGCAATCACTCTGTCTCTCTAGATTGGCCTATTCTGGACAGTTCATAAACAAGTCTATTTATATTAATATAGATTCATGCAATATGTGTCCTTTGTGTCTGGCTTCTTTTGCTTGGTATGTTTTCAACGCTTATCTGTGTTGTAGCATGTGTGAGAACTTCACTGAATAATATTCCATTATGTGCCTATATCACATTTTGTTTATCCACTCATCAGTTGTTGAACATTTGGGTTTTTCTACTTTATGGTTATTATGAGTCATGCTGCTATGAACATCTGTGGACAAGTTTTATGTGGATGCATGTTTTCATTTCTCTTGGGTGTATACCTGGAAGTGGAACTGCGGGGTGATACAGTAACTCTGTGTTTAAATTTTTGAGGAATTGCCAGACTGTTTTTCAAAGTGGTTGCACGATTTTATATTCCCACCAGCAGTGTATGAGAGTTCCAGTTTCCCTGCATCATCACCAACACTTGTTATTGTCCCTCTTTTTGATTATAACTGTCCCAGTGAATCATGTTATATATTTGATGAACTCTTATATACTTGGCTAAATATGCAGTTTAAGCCAATTCTTTAAAACAATCCCTGGAGACATAACATGCTTGTAAAATGTTTCTAATAGTGATTTCCTAAAGGATCAGAAGTCTGTTGAGGTATTGCTATGTGGGATCTGGCTCCAGAAACCATAGTTGTTTTTTTAAAAAAAATCTCTGTTGGCTTAAATAAAACAGCTGGTTTCAGTCCAAATTGAGGATGAGTTTTATGAACTACAAAATATTTCCAAGTTTTCTGTTGCATAGGCCTTGGATTAAAGCCTCATTGTGCATTAAAGCCTTTTACTGTCAATGCAAGTACAGTACTCTAGTTCTAAAATGGAAATAATTACAGAGGTGATCAACTTTTTAGTGTTTTAATCCAGTGTTACTATTTTCATAGTTACCTGACTGGCATGTGTAATAATATGGAAACTGTTTACAAACACATATTCTTCCAAGAGGTTCTGAAGCTTAAAAAAAATTCAGTTTATTTGCAGTGCTCTTGTTCGTAACTCCCATTTTAGTTAAAGGGTGGAGTCTCACGAAGATAATACATCACATGTGAAATAAACATCCTCTTCAAAATGAACATACACTTCTATTTCTTCCCGTGTGAAAGGAAAGCAGCCATTGTCATCCAGATGTGCTGAACTTTCTCATGAAGCCTCATTCTAAAACAACAAAAAAATTGGACTAGTTGCCAGGTATTTCACTATTTTTAAAGAGAAAGACATGCCTTAATATTGTTCTTTTGTTTCAAATTTCTGTTTAATGTTAACATTCAAAAGCACTTAGATACCAGAGTTGTATTGAGGGCTTACATATTGGAATGAACAAATGGGGATGCAAAGGGATTGCTGATAAGAGTTTATATATATATATATATTTCATACTTTAAGTTCTGGGATACATGTGCAGAACATGCAGGTGCACGTGCATAGCTATACACGTGCCATGGTGGTTTGCTGCACCCAACAACCTGTCATCTACATTAGGTATTTCTCCTAATGCTATCCCTCCCCTAGCCCCCCCACCCCCAAAAAGGCCCTGGTGTGTGATGTTCCCCTCCCTGTGTCCATGTGTTCTCATTGTTCAACTCCCACTTATGAGTGAGAACATGCAGTGTTTGGTCTTCTGTTCTTGTGTCCTGAGAATGATGGTTTCCAGCGTCATCCATGTCCCTGAAAAGGACATGAACTCATCCTTTTTTATGGCTGCATAGTATTCCATGGTGTATATGTGCTACATTTTCTTTATCCAGTCTATCATTGATGGGCATTTGGGTTGGTTCCACGTCTTTGCTATTGTGAAGAAGGGGTTGATATATTTTTGAAATATTTTGTTACAAAAAATTTCAAACAGAAAAAAATTGAGAGATTGATATAATACTCCTCCTTGTACCTATCACTCAGCTAAAACAGTGGTCAGTACTCTCAAAATTGTCTTTCGAACTATCCCCTTTCTGCTTTTTTCTTTTGTGCTTGAGTATTTTAATGCAAATTCAAGATATCATGTCATTTCACCCATAAATAATACAGAATGCATTGGCAAATGGTAAGGGTTTCTTTTTCTTTTTTTGAGACAGAGCCTCGCTCTGTTACCCAGGCTGGAGTGCAGTGGCGCGATCTCGGCTCACTGCAGCCTCTGTCTCCCAGGTTCAAGCAATTCTCCTGCCTCAGCTTCCCGAGTAGCTGGGACTACAGGCGTGCCGCCACCACGCCCGGCTAATTTTTTTGTATTTTTAGTAGAGACGGGGTGTCACCATGTTGGCCAGGATGAGCTTGATCTCCTGACCTCATGATCAGCCCGCCTCAGCCTCCCACAGTGCTGGGATTACAGGCGTGCGCCACCAGGCCCGGCCAAGGGTTTCTTTTTCATAAACACTATGACATTATTACACTTTAAAAATAAGCAATGTTCTTTAACATAATTGAATAGTCAGTTCATATTCAAGTGTCCCTCATGGTTAACAGATTTTATTTTTAATTTTTTACTATTGGAAATTTTAGATATATACAGAAATGAAGAGAATAGTAGAATGAACCCCCAGGTACCTGTCACCCACCTTCAACAATTATCAGCTCAAACTCAATGTTTCGTCCATAACCCACATGTTCTTCTCCTCTGCCCCTTATAGTTTTTATCTTTCAATCATATCATTTAAACAATTTTCTATTGTGGTAACATTCACCTAACGTAAAATTAACCATTTTCAGCATTTCACCAGTGTACATTAAGTGACATTTAGTAATTCACAATCTTGTGCAACCATCACCACTATCTAATTCTAGAACATTTTCATTACTCTGAAAGGAAACTACATACCTACTGAGCAATCACTCTCCATTCCCCACTCCTCCCAGACCTGGTAACAATCTGCTTTCAGGCCCAGCATGCTGGCTCGCACCTGTAATCCCAGTACTTTGGGAGGCCAAGGCAGGAAGAGCACTTGAGACCCACCTGGGCAACATAGCAAGACCCTGTCTCTACAAAATTTTTTTTTGCAAAAATTAAACAGGCATGCTGGTGCATGCCTATAGTCCCAGCTACTTGGAAAGCTGAGGTGGGAGGATCACTTGAACCCAGGAGTTTGAGGCTGCAGTAAGCCATGATCTTACCAGTGCACTCCAGCCCAGGCATTAGAGTGAGATCCTGTCTTCAAACAAAGAAACACAAACATCCAATCTGCTTTCTTTCTCTATGGATATGCCTCTTCTGGATATTTAATAGAAATGGAAAGCCCCTAATAATTTTGAAATGAATCCGAAACACTGTATAATTTCATCCATAATACTTCAGAACATATCTTTAAAAGATAAGAACTCATTTTAAAAAACATAACCACAAGACTATGATCACACCTGAATAATTAAATAATAATTACTTACT
>NW_016804265.1:24540-49520 GCF_001698545.2 Rhinopithecus bieti
TTTTTTTTTTTTTTTTTTTTTTTAGTATAGGCAGAGTTTCACTGTGTTAGCCAGGATGGTGTTGATCTCCTGACCTCGTGATCTACTCACCTCAGCCTCCCCAAGTGCTGGGATTACAGGTGTGAGCCGCTGCACTCAGCCAAAAACAATTCTTTAAAAATATTTAGGACTGCTTATTTTTATGAGTCTCAGGAAGATTTACAAAGCTTACAGAGGAATGAAGATGCAGGTTTGTAAGCAAATTGAATACCATCTGCTCCCAAACTGTGATAAATGCTACATAATAAATGACTTGTAGACATCAAGAATGTCAAGGTCATGAAAGACAAAGAAAGACTGATGAACTGCTTCAGATTAAAGGAGGCATGACCATTAAGTGCAATGTATCCTGGACTGGATCCTGATTGAGGAAAAAAAAGTTTGTTTTTTTTTCCCCCTTTTACTTGAAAGTACATTAGTGGGACAATTGGTAAAAATTGAATAAAATTTGTAGATTAGATGATAGTGACTTCTTTTATTTTGATAATCGTATTGTCATTATACAAGAGAATATCCTTGTGTTTAGGAAATGTACACTGAAGTACTCAGGGGTAAAAGGGTATTATGTCTGCAACTTATTCTCAAATGACTCAGAAAAAGAAAATAGATGGAAAGTGGAAAGGAAAATTTAAAAAATCTCAGGATCCTCCTTATGCAACAGGAAAGGTTATTGCAACATCCTCTCCCAAATGAATAGCTGTTACTAACATTAACGCAGCAGTCAGATCCCCATGGAGAGGTAAAAGGCCTCACGTATCTGTGAAGGATGGCCTCCACAGATTATTCATAAGTAAATTCTTTGCTGACCTCCCAGAAAGAAGGACATGCCAATGGTAACTTTAGGTCTACCTCATAAAACTAGTCTGGTCCATTCTGCACTGATAATGTCATCACAAGCTTATCTTCCCAGGTGCAGAACAAAGACAAGGCTCATTCCTCCGCCTACCCAGAGACGTCTGCATAATTGACTCTTCCTTTACTCCCTTTCTCTTTTCAGACATTCACTTCATCTATATGAAATATGGTATTTGCCTAACTGCCTACTTGCCCCTGTTCCTACACACCTGTCCTCCCTTTAAGGAAATGTAAAAACACAAAACCTGGAAACTTCAGAAAAACAGCAGCCAATGTGTCTGTGGCTGGTGTTTTTCCCAGAAGCGCTCTAAAGTGGCTTAATAAACCTAGATGATTGAGACTCATGCCTCAGTCACTCACTTCAATTGTCGAGAGAGAGTGAGAGAGAGAGAAAGAGAGAGAGAGAAATAATAAATGTTTGTTGATAAAGCAAATGTGGTAACATTTGGAAATTCTGGGTTAGAGGTACACAAGGGTTTTTTGTATTATTTTTGCAATTTTCTGTGAATCTCAAATTACTGCAAAAAGTTAATAAAACAAAAAATGCTCATGAATTTGTAAAAATCCTGTCTGTTCTAAGTTTATGAATAGATTGACATTAATTTGACCCCAAAATAATATTAAAAAGCACTTTGCAAATATGAGAGAAACTCTGAAGAACAAGAGAGGTTAGGAATCAGTGTTATGGTTTAAAATGTACCCATAAAATTTCTTCATGTGTCACTTCTGAGACTAGGTCGTAAAAAGCAATATGGTTGCAGAAGCATTTTCTCTTAGATCACTAGCTCTGGGTTTGGAAGCCAGCTGCCATGTCATGAGGCCACTCAGGCATCCTGTGGAGAGGCCCACATAAGAAGGAACTGATGCCTCCTGCCAATAGCCATGTGAGTTAACTGTCTTGGAAATAGCTCCTTCAGCCTCAATCAGTACTTTAGATAACTACATCCCTGGTCAACAGCTTGATTGCAGACTCCTGAGATACCCTGAGCCAAAGCTGTCAGAGGCATTTGAGCCAGAGAGACTCCATCTTGAATAGGGGCTGGGTAAAATAAGGTTGAGACCTGTTGGGCTGCATTCACAGGAGGTTAGGCATTCTTAGTCACAGGATGAGATAGGAGGTTGGCACAAGATACAGGTCACAAAGACCCTGCTGATAAAACAGGATGCAGTAAAGAAGCTGGTCAAAACCTGCCAAAACTAAGATGGTGATGAAAGTGACCTCTGGTCATCCTCACTGCTCATTATATGTTAATTATAATACATTAACATGCTAAAAGACACTCCCACCAGTGCCATGACAGTTCATAAATGCCATGGCAACATGCGGAAGCTACCCTATATGGTCTAAAAGGGGGAGGAACCCTTAGTTGCAGTGGTGGGGGAGGGGAGCAGGAATGGGAACTCTCCACTCCTTTCTTGGAAAACTTATGAATAATCTACCCTTTATTTAGCATATATCAAGAAATAACCATAAGTATACTCAGTCAAGCAGCGCATGCCACTGCTCTGCCTATGAAGTAGCCATTCTTTTGTCTCTTTACTTCTCTAATAAACCTGCTTTCACTTGACTCTATAGATGTGCCCCAAATGCTTTTTTGCACGAGATCCAAGAACCCTCTCTTGGGGTCTGGTAGGGACCCCTTTCCAGTAACAGAGCCACCCAGCTAAGTCACTCCTGAATTTCTGACCCTCAGAAACAGATAATCAATGTTTGTTGTTCAAGCTGCTGTTGTGCAGCAAGAGACGACTAATACAATTCCACATCTTGGGCACCTTGAACTCACACTGCTTGGACAGCTGCCTGAATATGAAATTAATCTTTTCCACCAGATTCTGCTATAATATGTAAATTAGAGTAGACGAAGAGGCAGACATTTCCAAGACACAACCAAATCTACATTGTCACTTTGGAAACTGTTATTCGTGAGATTATAGTATTTGCTCAGAAGTCACCAGGAAGCAGCTAAATTAAAATTTAAGTTTTCAGTGACTGGAACTCCTAGAGAAGAGAATTAAATAAATGAGAGTAAAAATGTGAAATAAGACATGAAATTGGGAATGAAATCATGTCATGAAAGTAGGTTTAAACTAGGAGGGGATTTAGTTGCAAAGGAAAACATAAACCTTTTATGAGGGGAAATCTCGGAAGGATACTTTACCACTGTGTTTCTAGTACTTTCCAGGTAATTCTGATTCCTCACTTGATTTAAATCGACATCATTAAAAAAAATTTAAGTTTCTATTTTAATTTCAGGGGGTACATGTGCAGGTTTGTTGCAAGGGTATGCTGCATGAAGCTGAGGTTTGGGCTTCTATTGATCCCATCGCCCAGATAGTGAACATAGTACCCAATAGATAGTTTTTCAACCCCTGGTTCCTCCTCCTTTTGGAGTCCCTAGTGTCTATTGTTCCCATCTTTATGCTCACGTGTACCAAGATTTAGCTCCCACTTATAAGTGAGAACATGTGACATTTGATTTTCTGATTCCGTGTTAATTCACTCAGGATGATGGCCTCCAGCTTCATCCATGTTGCTGCAAAGGACATGATTTCATCCTTTTTAATGGCTGCATAGTATTTCACGGTATATATGTACCACTTTTTCTTTACCCAATCCACCATTGATGGGCACTGAGGTTGATTCCACGTCTTTGCTACTGTGAGTAGTGCTGCGATGAACATGTGAGTGCATACATCTTTTTGGGAGAAAGTAAATCAACAATCATTTATTAAGTATCGGATGAGTAAGATATGCTCTTTGTCTTCAAAATGCTACTTGGAGATATCCTTAACCGTGAAAAAGGGTGTACTGGTCTCATCGTCCTCATTTAGTTCCTTTGTTTGTTTCTATGGTTCTATATTAAGAAGCAGTTTTTCTTTTTTCTTTACACCAGTGTCACTTGCCAAAGCAATTTTCTTATTTAAAATTTATCTCCAGAGAGAACTTATGTAGCAAGAAGAGGAATGCTATGTGTACAAGAGTTATAGTTCACAGAGCAGGCATCACTGTCGATGTAAATCAGTTAACTGGAATTGTGATTTATGTACCTGCACTGTCCTGTGGGTTGTGTCACCCCCAAGGAAGTGATAAATGCACTTGTGGCCTTGCAAGGCAGAGAATCGAATCCCAGATGACTCAGTAGCCACATCAACTTGGTCAAAGTAGAATAGGGTAGGAAACAAAAATGAAGAATGAGACCACAATCTATATTCACCGTAAAAGGATCCTGTGTGCAGTGCTGGGGTAGCAGTCTTTGTTTATTAAGCATAATGTTATATAGACTGTACTGAAAGCACTTAAGTATTTACAGGTTGGCTTGTGCTGCACATGTTTTTTTGTGAGATATGGATCGTATTACTTTCTGATATAAAATCCTGGCTCAGGTTGGATTATTTGGGAACAGAAACTGAGATGGGGATTTTTTGTGTTGGTGCTTTGATGGGTAAGTGCTCTCAGAAGAAGAGGTGTGAGGGAAGCAGGACGGGGCTGGAGAGGGAGCTAGGCAAGGAAGTGGTCTTTGCTGGAGACTTCCCTTAGCCTGAACCCACGGGCCACTCTGGAGCATGATCAGAACCAGAGTCGGTCCCACTTTGAGTCAAGGAGCTGGCCTTGTATGGGAGTCAGTCAGTCCTTGCCCGTGGGCTGTTTCATGGGAGGTGATGGAGGTGTAACCTCCCTGAAGTGACTAGTTTGGCTGAGGGTAGTGTCCAAAGAAGGGAGCAGCTGTGAACCATTAGCAGACAGCACTCACTGGTATGTCCATCATCTGGTGAAGGGAATGTTGGCAGTAAAACAACAGTGCCTACCCTAGGTCTGAAATTTTCTCATGGTCATTATGGCAGAGTCTGGCCAGATATTCCCTAAACTTCTTACTTCTTCTTGGGTACACAGCTTGATGATATTTCCTAGCCTTATTTGCCATATGACTGGTTTCCAACCAATGGAAAGCAGAGAGGTGGTCTGCGCCACCTCTGAGCCTAATCCCCCCCATAAACCCTCATCTTTCTAGCTCTTCTGAGTTCCTACTTACTTTCTTTTTCTAACCACTAGATGCAGAGGATCTAGTGGAGGACTTTGAGGACCTAGGGGATGGAGGAGCCAGCAGATAGTGTCGCTGAATGAATATGACTGAAACTACTCTTTCTACAGGGGTGACATGAGCAGGAAATAAACCGGAATTATGTTAACCCACTGACATTTGGGGATTGTTACAGCAGTTAGCCTACCCTGACTCATTTGCTGGACATTCCATTTTTCAGAAACATAACCAGCTTTGGAAAATTTGATTTTCAAAATTCTATCAATTTTATCAATTATAATCCTTGCTTTCAACTCTATGATGACTAAAATGCTGAATAACTGAAAAATTCTTTCTTAGTCTTTTAAAAAATAAAAAAGCTCTAAAAATAAAGCTCTAATGATACATTTGAGTATTGTGGACAATTTTTTAAAGCCCTATAAAAAGATGTGGTCGTGATAATAATTATCCAAAACCCTGTTCTGGGAAACATAGCAGGAAGCTGCTTTCCCAAGGTTAACAAGTAGTGAGAACTCTTGGTTCCAGTTTGTCTCACTTAACTATTGGGCTTTACCAGTGCACAGAAAGTTTTTAACATTTCTGCTCAGCCATTCCCAGGGATACCAAAGGCTTAATTCCACGGAGAGGAGTGAACTGTCTGATACTTTACATAAGAGGGCAGCAGGGCTGCTGGGAACAATTCTTTGTTACTTGAGAGCAGCCACTTTCTCAGTTTGTTGGACTTCAGAGGACACAGTTGGTATAGGAAGAAAGAGGGCACATAATCACACATCTGCATGGGTGCACACGCACACACACACGCACACACGCACGCACGCACGCACACACGCACACACACACGCACACACACACGCACGCACGCACACACGCACGCACACATGCACGCACACACGCACACACACATGCATACACACACGCACGCACACACGCACACACACACGCACACACACATGCATACACACACGCACACACACACGCACACAAGGGTGGGTGTAAGATATAACTTCACCAAAATTCCAAACTAGTTTTATGGTAGGCAGTCATTTGTTCGTTTGTTTGTTTTAGACAGGGTCTGCTCTGTCACCCAGGCTGGAGTGCAGTGGTGCCATCTCAGCTCACTGTAGCCTTGACCTCCCAGGCTCAAGTGATCTTCCCACCTCAGCCTCCCAAGTAGCTGGGACTACAGGAGCCGCCACCATGCCTGGCTAATTTTGTAGTTTTGTAAAGATGAGAACTCGCTATGTTTCCCAGGCTGGTCTCGAACTCCTGGGCTCAAGCAATCCACCAACCTCGGCCTCCCAAAGTGCTGGGATTACAGGCCACCATGCCTGGCCGAGACAGTAACTTGTAAGATTTAATTGTCGGCTGGGTGCGGTGGCTCACACCTGTAATCCCAGCACTTTGGGAGGCCGAGGTGGGTGGATCATGAGGTCAGGAGTCCAAGACCAGCCTGACGGGTCCGTTCTGAGAAATGCATTGTTGGGTGTCTTCATTGTTGTGTGAACATCACAGAGTGTACTTACACAAATCTAGATGGTACAGCCTACTACACACCTAGGCTACGTGAAAGTTGTCAGAATCAAAATGGAGTCACTTGCGTTAAAAAAAAAAAAAAATCTGATACATAGAGCTGAGGAAGGCTATGAAGAGAGGGTTCTCACACTTTTATGCCTGACAACAAAATTACAACAAAAGACTACAAAAACTGCAAACTTGCACAAATATCATCACAACCTTCTGTAAAGGCATCTGCCCAGCAACTGCTTGTCTAACCTTGAACTGGTGCCACCCTTGTTATTGATCCTTGTCGCCAAAAATAACCATTTCAAAAAAATTATGTAACCTTCATTTTCCTTGAAAATTTTGTCTTCCTTTACCTCCATGAATATGCACAAGTTTACTGTGGCATACATATTCCCATTGCAATGCCCTATTCCCAAATGAACAACATTTTCTTTTCTTTCTTTTTTCTTTTTTCTTTTTTTTTTTTTGAGACAGAGTCTCCCTCTGTTGCTCAGCCTGAGTGCAGTGGCACAACACGGTTTACTGCAGCCTCAGCATCCTGGGCTCAAGCGATCCTCCTACCTCAGGTTCCCAAGTAGCTAGGACTACAGGTGCATGACACAATGCCCCACACCCAGCTAATTTTTGTATTTTTTTTTTTGTAGAGACAGGGTTTTGCCATTCTGCCCAGGCTGGTCTTCAACTCCTGGGCTCAAATGATCCACCCACCTTGGCCTCCCAAAGCACTAGCATTACAGGCATGAGCCACCGTGCCTGGCCATAAACATCATTTTCTTTTAGAGAGCCTCTCTTTGATATTTAAGTTGACAGCTATATGGTATAGCCTATTGAGCCTAGACTACAAACCTGCAAGCACAGCGTGATTGTATTAGTCCATTCTCACACTGCTATAAAGAAATGCCTGAGACTGGGTAATTTATAAAGAAAAGAGGTTTAATAGGCTCATGGTTTTGCAGGCTGTACAGGCAGCATCTGCTTCTGGGAAAGCCTCATGGAACTTTTACTCATGGTGGAAGACAAAGTGGGAGCAGCCATCTTATATGGCAGAAGCAGGACTGAGAGGGGTTGTGGGGAGGTGCCACACACTTTTAAACCACCAGATCTCATGAGAACTCACTCACCATCACGAGAACAGCAACGAGTGGAAGGGGCTAAACCATTCATGAAGGATCCACCCCCATGATTCAATCATCTCCCACCAGACCCCACTTCCAACACTGAGGATTGTAATTAAGCATGAGATTTGGATGGGGACACACAGTCAAACCACATCATTTCGCCCCTAGCACCTCCCAAATCTGATGTATTTCTCGCCTTGCAAAATCCCATCATGCCTTCCCAATAGTCCCTGAAAAATCTTAATTCATTCCAGTATTAACTCAAAAGTCCAATGTTCAAAGTCTCATTTGAAGCAAGGCTAGTCTCTTCTACCTAAGAGCCTATAAAATAAAAAACAAGTTAGTTACTTCTGAGATACAAAGGAGAGATAGGTATTGGGAAAATACACCCATTCAAAAAAAGAGAAATTGGACAAAAGAAAGGGGCTACAGGCCCCATGCAAGTCCGAAACCTAGCAGGGCAGTCATTAAATCTTAAAGCTCCAAACTAATCTCCTTTGACACCATGTCTTGTATCCAGGACACACTGGTGCAACAAGTGGGCTCCTAAGGCTTTGGGCAGCTCCACCCCTGTGGCTTTGCAAGGTTCAGCCCCCATGGCTGCTTTCATGGGCTGGCACTGAGTGCTTGTGCTTCTTCCAGGTGCAGGGTATAAGCTGTTGGTGGATCTACCATTCTGGGGTCTGGAGGATGGTGACCCCCTTCTTATAGCTCCACTAAGCAGTGCCCCAGTGGGGATTCTGTGTGGGGGCTTCACCTCTACATTTCCCACTCTGCACTCCCCTAGTAGAGGTTCTCCATGAGGGCTCTGCCCCTGCAGCAGTCTTCTGCCTGGAGTCTAGGCTTTTCCATACATCCTCTGAAATCTAGGTGGAGGCTCCCAAGCCTCAACTCTTGCACTCTGCACACCTGTAGGCTTAACACCACGTGGAAGCAGACAAGGCTTGTGGCTTGCACCCTCTGAAGCATCAGTCTGAGCTGTACCTGGACCCCTTTGAGCCAGGGCTGGAGCAAGAGCAGCTTGGATGCAGGGAGCAATGGCCCAAGGCTGCACAGGGTGGCAGGGCCTTGGGCCTGGCCCGGGAAACCTTTCTTCCCTCCTAGGCCTCTGGGTCTGTGATGGGAGAGGCTGTGATTAGGGTCTCTGAAATGCTTTTGAGGCCTTCTCCCCATTGTCTTAGGTATTAGCACTTGGTTCCTTTTACTAATGCAAATTTCTGCAGCCTGCTTTAATTCCTCCCCTGAAAATGGGCTTTTCTTTTCTACCACATGGCCAGGCTGCAAATTTTTCAAACTTTTACACTCTGCTTCCCTTCTAAATGTAAGTTCCAGTTTCAGGTCATTTCTTTGCTCACATATATGAACACAGGCTGTTAGAAGCAGTCAGGCCATATCTTGAACCCTTTGTTGCTTAGAAATGCCTTCTGCCAGATACCCTAAATTATCTCTCTTAAGTTCAAAGTTCCACAGATCCCTAGGGCAGGGGCACAATCCAACCAAGCTCTTTGCTGAAATGTAACAAGAGTAGCCTTTGCTTCAGTTCCCAATAAGTTCCTTATTTCCATCTGAGACCTCATCAGCCTGGCCTTCACTGTCCATATCACTATCAGCATTTTAGTCATAACCATTCAATCAGTCTCTAGGAAGTTCCAAACTTTCCCACAGCTTCCTGTCTTCTTCTGAGCCTTCCACACTTTTCCAGTCTCTGCCCATTACTCAGTTCCAAGGTCACTTCCACATTTTCAGGTATCTTTATAGCAATGCTCCACTCCTCAGTACCAATTTTCTGGGGGGGAAAAAAAAACATAACGTAAAGAATAGCTCTGCAATGGGAGTAATTGGATTCCATGAGAAAGAATAAAAAAGAATATCTCTTGATATCTCTTGACTATTTCTGAAAATATGATCCCTCTGGCTTTTCCGGCCATCATGGAGCCAAAACAAGTGGGTAAGCTTTGAACCACAAAAAAGTATAAAGATATTCCCTTCTAAAAATTTCTTGTTTACTGTCAGCCTTAAGGGACATGAGTGCTTCTAGTTTCTAAATTCTTATCTGTGTTTATTTTGAAGTTTGATAACTATTTCTTCTACTGAAAAAACTTGTAGAAATAAAGAACAGTACTTGGCATTCCTTAGATATTAACACATTTTTACAAATGCCATTTTTTTTTCCTCCTGTGCCCTGGGTATTACTGCTGTTGGGTCTCGTTTGGCTGTGCCCCACATCTTTTGTTGAGCAGCTTCTCTCTTACATACTGGAGAACTTCAGAGCTGCCCTTTCTTCTGACCCAGCCTGCCGTCCCTCACTCATTATTTCCTGGTTGCCAAGTCTCTGGGGCTCCTCCCTTTCTGTCATGTCCTTTTACCTCCCCAGTTCCACCCAGTCTCAGTCAACAGCTATCTCAGCCCCCCTCATCAAGCCTTCCTCGCTGAGCTCTGGCTCATGAATTTTCTCTCTTCTCTCAACTCCCACGGCAGTTAACCCAGAGCACACAGTTTAGCACTTAATTATATATTGTCTTTCATTTGTTTTTATTTGTTGTGTTAGTCTTGTCTCTTCCAGTGAGGCTTCAAACTCCTTGAAAGAAACACATCTTGTACTAAAGAAAAATTCCTCTTAGTACTCTGGTAGGGTTACAGTAAGTACTCTCTGTTCTATCAATAAATGTTGATTGTCTCGCTGATAGATTGATAGGCACAGATGTGAGACTTTCTACCTGTCTCTGCCATATCTGGTGCTTAATAAATATGTCAAATTTATTATACTTAGTTGAGTCATAAAGATCAGTTCTGAATCTGGTATTCAGTGAGACAAATCACACTGTCTCTGCATCCATTTTCTCATCTGCAAAATGGAGATTAAAAATGTCTTCCCAACCTACCTCAGAAAGTTACTATGAGGCTTAAATGAGATAATAGGTACAAAAGTGCTTTAAAAAAGCTTTGCAGCTTTTTTTTCCACTGCATGAAATTATTACGGGATTATTATAGCCCTCACATTTCCTTTGACAGTAGTTCACAGGGGTAAAGGAGGGTTGGTGATTTATCACACAGAGTTTATGTTCCTTCTAAGGCCTTTATTAGTAGAATGGTGGGCCATTCTCAGGCGAAACCCGAGTTACAACCAGGAAAGGTAGGAAGGAGAATAACACATCGGGCTTTCCAGTTTTTCCTGAAGAAGGTACACAGCCTATGGAAACTACAAGGTGGTGCAAATTCTTTTCTTTCTTCTTCCTTCTTCTTCCTTCTTCTCTTCTTCCCCTCTCCTGCCTCCCTCCTCCTCCTCCCACCCCCCCTTCTTCTTTTCAATGACAGTTTTACTCTGTCATCCAGGCAGGAGTGCCAGTGGCACAAACTCAGTTCACTGCAACTTCTGCCTCCCAGGTCCAAGAAATTCTTGTGCCTCAGCCTCCCGAGTAGCTCGGATTACAGGTGTGAGCCATCACGCCCAGCTAATTTTTGTATTTTTAGTAGAGACAGGGTTTTGCCATGTTGGCCAGGTTGGTCTTGAACTCTTGGCCTCAAGTGATCTGCCCGTCTTGGCCTCCCAAAGTTCTGGGATTATAGGCATGTGCCACCGTGCCTGGTCTTCTTTCCTTTTTTAAATTCTTTTTTCTTTTTAAATTTTAAATAGAAGCAGGGTCTCATTATGTTGCTCAGGCTGGTCTGGAATTCCTGGGCTCAAGTGATCCTCCTGCCTCAGCCTCCTAAAGTGCTAGGATTGCATGCATGAGCTACCACGCCCAGCCAGGTGGTGACATTTTGAAATGGAAATTCCCAAGTGAAGTTAGTCTTTATTGCTCCTAATTTACCTATCCTTTCTGCACTCTTGTTCCGTTCTGAAGCTTTCTGCTGTTTTAGTTCCCTCCTGGCAGGTTGGATGCAAGAAGTAGTGTAAAGAAAGCTTAGGGAAGAGGTGAGAACTTCTTCCTTCTGGAGAAGATCCTCTCCTCTGTTCCATTTTTCTAGATTCCAGAAGGGAAATATTACTCTGGCTATCACTGAGGTTGACATCATTTTTTGTTTTCTTCTTCTTAAGTATCTCTCTTCACTGTCTCCCCTTTCCTTTCCTTCTTTTGGTATTTACAATTTCATGATTTTTTTCCGCTTTGTTTCTCTTCCTGACCTTAGTCCTTCAGTTGACCATAATACCAAAGTATATTTATCATCAGTGGTATTTCTTGAGATTTTTTTGTCTTCTGTTTTTAATAAAAATAAAACTATTTGGGGTGAAAGTTTTATATATCCCTTTATTAAAGCAAATTCTAAAATGTATGAACATTTTTTATTGATACATATTAATTGTACATATTTATGGGATATATGTGATATTTTGATACATGTATACAATGTGTAATGATCAAACCAGAATAACTGGCATATCCATCATCTCAAACATTTATCATTTCTTTGTGTTGGGAACATTTCAAATCTTCTAGGTATTTTGAAATGTACAATAGGCTGGGCATGATGGCTCATGCCTGTAATTCTAGCCCTTTAGGAGGCTGAGGCAGGTGAATCACATGAGCCCTAAGAGCGGGCTAGCCTGGGCAACATAGCGAGACCTTGTCTCTATAAAAAATACAAAAATTAGCTGGGCATGGTGGTGCACGCCTACAGTCCTAGTTACTCAGGAGACTGAGGTAGGAGAATTGCTAGAGCCCAGGAGGTCGAGGCTGCAGTGAGCCGTGATTGCACCACTGCACTCCAGCCTGGGTGACAGACTGAGACCCTGTCTCAAGAAAAAAGAAATATACAATAAATTGTTAATTATACTCACCCTACTATGCTATCAAACACTAGATTTTACTCCTTCTAACTGTATTTTTGTATCCATTAGCTAACCTCCCTTCATCCTCCAGCCCACCCTTCACAGGCTCTGATAACTATCACTCTACTTCCATGAGATCAACTTTTTCAGCTCTCACATATGAGTAAGAACATGTGATGTTTGTCTTTCTGTGTCTGGCTTATTTCACTTAACACAATGACCTTCAGTTCCATCCATGTTGCTGCAAGTGACAGGATTTCATTCTTTTTTATGGCTGAATAGTATTCCATTGTGTATATATAACACATTTTCTTTATCCATGCACTGTTGATGGACACTTAGGTTGATCCATATCTTGGCTATTGTGAATAGTGCTGCAATAAACATGGGGGTGCAGGTATCTCTTTAATTACTGATTTCCTTTCCTTTGAATAAATGCCCAGTAGTGGGATTGCTAGATCATATAGTAGTTGTTTTTAGTTTTTTGAGAAACGTCCACACTGTTTTCTATAAGGGCAGTACTAATCTGTATTCTCAACAGTGTATAAGACTTTCCTTTTCTCTTATATATGGACTGAGACGATATCTCACTGTGGTTTTGATTTGTATTTTCCTGATGATAAATGATGTTGAGCATGTTTTCATATACCTGTTGGCTATCTGTATGTATTATTTTGAGAAATGTTTATGCAGATCCTTTGCCCACTTTTTAATGGTATTATTATTACTTTTGCTGTTGAGTTGAGTTCCTTCTATATTCTGGATATCAGTCTCTTGTTGGATGAATAGTTTGCAAATATTTTCTCCCATTCTGCAGGTTGTCTTTTCATTCTGTTGATGTTTCCTTTGGTGTGCAGAAGCCTTTTAGTTTAATACATTTCCATTTGCTTATTTTTGTTTTTTTGGCCTGTGCTTTCAAGGTCTTAGCCATAAAATCCTTGTCCAGACCAATGTGCTGAAGCATTTCTCCAGTGTTGTCTTCCAGTAGTTTTACAGTTTTAGGTCTTATGATTAAGTCTTTAATACATCTTCAGTTGATTTTTGTATATGCTGAGAGACAGAGAAAGATCTTGTTTTATTCTTCTGCATATGGATATCTGGTTTTCCCAGCACCATTTATTGTAAAGACTGTCCTTTCCCCATGTATTTTCTTGGTGGTTTGTTGGAAGTCAGTTGGCTGTAAATGTGTGGGTTTATTTCTGGGTTCTCCAGTCTGTTCTATTGGTTTATGTGTCTCTTTTTATGTCAGTACCATGCTGTTTTGGTTATCATAGCTTTGTAGTATATTTTGAAGTCAGGTAGTGTGATGCCTCCAGCTTTGTTCTTTTTGCTCAGGATTGCTTTGGCTATTCAGGGTCTTTTGTGGTTTTATACAATTTTTAGGATTTTTTTTTTCTATTTTTGTGAAGAATGTCATTGGTATTTTGATAGGGATCACAGTGAATATGTAGATTTCTTTGGGTAGTATGGTCATTTTAATAATATTAATTATTCCAATCCATGAGCATGGGATGCCTTTCCATGTTTTGTGTCCTCTTCAATTTTTTAAATAAATGTTTTGTAGCTTTCTTTGTAGTAAGATATATTTTTTATTAGTGCTTAACCCTAGACTGATGTTTTCTTTTGGGTTAGTGTTTCCCAGTGAGGCTTCATGCATGTATTTCTGCAGGTCTTCCCAGGAAAACGACATTTAAAAGATAATTTTGGAAAAGAGATGCAGATATGTGGACCTGATGCTGGAACTTCCAGTGCAATGGTGGCACAGACTTTTTTTTTTCCCAGTGGCTTCTTTTCTGGTCTCTCTCTCTCTCTCTCTTTGAGACAGAGTCTCGCTCTGTTGCCCAGGCTGGAGTGCAGTGGTGCGATCTTGGCTCACTGCAACCTCCGTCTCTCAGGTTCAAGTGATTCTCCTGCCTCAGCCTCCTAAGTAGCTGGGACTGCAGGCACTCACTACCATGGCCCAGCTAGTTTTTGTATTTTTAGTAGAGGTGGGATTTCACCATGTTGGCCAGGCTGGTCTCAAACTCCTGGACTCAGGTGATCTGCCTGCCTTGGCCTCCCAAAGTGCTGGGATTACAGGCATGAGCCACCGCACCCGGCCTGGACTTTCTTTTAAAAGTGGCTAGAGGGCTCAAGTGGCTCAAGCCTGTATTCCCAGCACTTTGGGAGGCTGAGGTGGGGGTGGTGGATCACCTGAGGTCACGAGTTCGAGACCAGCCTAACAAACATGGTGAAACCCCGTCTCTACTAAAAATACAAAAATTAGCCAGTCATGGTGGCAGGCGCCTGTAATTCCAGCTACTCACGAGGCTGAGACAGGATAATTGCTTGAATCCGGGAGGTGGAGGTTGCAGTGAGCCAAGACTGTGCCATTGAACTATAGCCTGGGCAACCGAAACTCCATCTCAAAAAAAAAAAAAAGGCTAGAGTACTAGCCAGGGGAAGCAAGCACATTTGAAAAATATAGTGTGTATGCTTTAGGATAGGGAGGAATGGAGAGAGAGGAGGACATGGACAGGGATGGAAAGATGTGAGTTCTCGCACTGATTTTGGCGTGAACTTGAAAAGTTTTGTACTTAAAAAAAAATTCCTGTTTTACTACCAAAATAAGTGCTTCCTGTGGAGAGTGAGGATCCTCTGTTACTGAGGTTTGTATTTTCAGGCCCTAGCATATAAATCTGCTACATACGAGATATTCAACTAGTTTTGAAGGAATGAAGGTGAACATGGCAGTTTCCTTTTATGTAAAAGCAGGGTTTGGGCCAAATGATCTGCAAAATGGGTCTTTTACTACTCTAGTATTTACGAGTAACCGATGCTATTCCTTATGAAGTCTCAACTCCTGGTTTGAGCCATGTCTGAAGAGGTGCCCTAACTCCAATACCCACTGAACAGTTTGGGGTCAGTGGGACCCTGTTTGTACAGACGTCTGTGTCTTCCAGCTCTTTAGGACATAAGCACTACTGCTATGGAAGAAAGGAAACCTAATTTCCCATGCCTTGTCCCTTTTCTGGAAAGGGCATGGCGTAGTGTGGGCACCACACTTGCCCCAGCCTTCTGGCGAGAAACACCACGACCTTCCCTGCTCCCCGAAAAGAGCTTTTCTCCAGTTGGGTCTAGATGCGCCCTTCCCAACCAGGGCGGATGGCCAAAGACTCCGCTCCCTTGCAGGGTAGGCTTGGAAAGGCACGGAGCCCGCCTTCCTGGGGAGCGGAGCAGGTGACGGGCGGAGGGCAGGCAGCGCGCTGGGTTAGTTACCTGGCGCTGGGCGGGGCAGAGCGCGGAGCGGGGGCGGAGCCGGGTGCGAGATCTCAGACTGTGATTGCCGCTCCGCCCTGTCTCCATGTCCGCGCAGCTGAGGCACAACATCAGCCCGGGGGCGGGCCGGCGCCCGCCGGGAGGAGCGGCCGCACCGGCCAGCTGCGGGCGTGGGGTGGAGCGGCCGGCGGCGGCGGCTGCGCTGAAGGCCAGGAGCCGGTGGCTGGTGGTGGACGCAGCGGCACCTCAGCTAGTAACAGGGCTCCGCACGACGCCCCTTGTCTGTTCCATGGAGGCGGCAGCGGCGGCGAGCGGCGGCGGCGAGCGGCGGGTGGCCTGTTGGCTGGGCAGCCACCGCATGCTGCCTGGCGAGGGCGAGCAGCAGTGGCTACTCCGAGCTCTTCGCGCGCTGTGCCGGCGCCGCGGGCGGGGCCCCGGGTCTGGGCCTCCCGAGGCCGCCAGAGTCGCCCCCGGCACGGCCACTGCAGCCGCCGGCCCCGTGGCTGACCTGTTTCGGGCGTCGCAGCTGCCATCCGAGACGCTGCACCAGGTGGGTCCCTCCGCCTCCTGTCCCTGCGGGTCTGTAGGGCAGTGTCTGCGGGGGCGGAGGTTGCGAGTGGGGCGACAGGGCTGCCCCCCAGGGACCCGGAGGCCTCGGCCAGTTGTCAGAGAACTCTGCAGCCGGGGATGGCGGCGACGCCCTTGTCCCCGGGGGACACCAGCCTCCTCCGCAGCTCAGCTCCTCGCCCAGTCAGTGCTGGGTGCGCGCTCCCCATCTTCCTTCCCTGAGACTGTCTGACACTCCCTCCCCTCCCCCGGCCATTTCTGGGGTTCTGCAGCCGCCCAGACCCAAAGTTTGTCCTGTTCTGGAAGTGGTGTTTGTTTTGGCTGCCGCCTGGTTTAACCTCTGCTCGCTGCTCCTGCCCCTCCCTCTCCTGAGTGGGCTGTCGGGGTGCCTTGCTGGGATTTGAACCTGAAGGGTGTGTGTGTCTGTAGGGTTCGAGGCCCAGGGCTGAATGTTGTCCTCTCTATGTAGTTGTGATATATACGTATCTACGATATGTAATTGCCCATAACATATTTCTAAATATTAATATTAAATCGAAAACCTTAATGACAAGTTGCAGAACAGGGACATGGGACTGCAAGAGGACATTTGTCAAGTCAAAACCAAATTTCCCATTCGAGGCTAGAGGTGGACTTCAGAAGTCCACCATGGGAAACAGCTGTAGTTTCCCATCTATCATTACTTGGACTTGAAATAGAATTGAAAGGTAAGGGGTGTCATAGCTACCACCTTTTGGCTGTTCTATACTTGGAAAAGGACTAGGGGATGATACATACCAGGCGCTGTGTTTGTTTTGTGCTTTCCTTGGAGCTTGGAGAAAGACTAATTGATAAGCCTTTGTCTGTCATTTCATGTCACCAGCACTTCATGGTGATAAGATTGTTAATATCAGGTTCAAAACGTGAAATGAAGCTTTCCCTAAAAGCAATAGTATGAATGTTATTAACACCAATGGAATATTTAGAGTGGCAAGTGGTATTTTAAAATCTAGTTTCAAAGGAGAACTGAGGGTTTTATGGTTCACTTGCAATGTCATTGTGTTCATACGTATTTTTAAAGAACTTACTTAAGACTGCGTTTTATATTGCTAGAGTGTTTGTACTGCTCTATGTTTGTGAGCGTAACTTTAAACACTTTGTAATCTTTCACCCTTTTGAATTTGGGATTTCTGAAAATATAATTAGTATTCACAGAACTTAGCATGGCTGTTCGTCCCTAAAAAAGTCCTTGATATACAGACAGTTCTGCCATTGCTGACGAGTAGTTGAGCTGGATCAGGTGAAGAGAAAGTCAGTGCCTTAAAACACAAACCGTGACTATTACTTGAGGCCCTCAGAATACTCCCGAGCATAATACATTTATTCAATGCTGTAACTGCTTCCCAGCTGAAAGAGGAATAATTGACTGAGGCTATGCAGCAAGTAAGTGACAGCTGGGTACCTATTAAGGCTTATTTTGTTGTCAGTAATGCATCAGATAAGAGGAGGTGGGTATAGTAAATCTGAATATGTTGGTTGATGCCTCCTTGGGAATTGGGAAGAAGGATTTCCTGATGTTAGAACCCATGCTTTCTTGAGGTACATATGGTTTTAAAAGGACCCAAGGCACAGTTCCTGTGCGTGAATGAGATTATATTTTTGATGTCCAGTTGAAATCTGCTTGCAAAAGACTGCTTCAGATACTGGCAAAAGGGGACATCCCTACAATATTGCTTGGAGTAAATCTCTCAGAGCTTGAAGCTCCTTTATTCAGGCTAGCAAAGCAAAACACATCATCCCCCTTCAATCCAACAAAATTACCATAACTCATTATTCTTGGTACAGGTGAACATGAACATTGAAGGCATCCCGGACATGTAATCCTAAGAGAGTCAAACAAAGTCAGCAACCAGCAGACCCCTAATTTTCACCGATCACTTTGGTGGTGGTGGTGGTGTGTGTGTATGCTCCATCCACTTTAATTTGTATTACCCTATCAGTGTATTAGCCATTCTTTAAAACAAACATAGATGTTTTTATCCTTTCCCTGTTAAACAGGAACCTGTAAGTTGAGATTTAAGTGCCCCGACAGGTATAACTGCTCAAATCTTGGAGGCACTAACCAGCCCTGGTATTTTCTATGGTAACAACCAGGTTTTCCTCTTAATAAGCATACAATTAAGATTACCATAATAATGTTCCAGGAAGAATGAGAATCTTGCAGTCTTACCACAAGTAAATGGTCTATAAAAATATTTATTATTTATTTATTTATTTTTTGAGATGGAGTCTCATTCTGTTGCCCAGGCTGGAGTGCGGTGGTGTGATCTCAGCTCACTGCAACCTCCGCCTCCCCTGTTCAAGCGATTCTTCTGCCTCAGCCTCCCGAGTAGCTGGGACTACAGGCGCATGCCACCTCGCCCGGCTAAATTTTGCATTTTTGGTAGAGACAGCCTTTTACCGTGTTGGCCAGGCTGGTCTCGAACTCCTGACTTTAGGTGATCCATCCACCTTGACCTCCCAAAGTGCTTGGATTACAGGCGTGAGCCATCGTGTCCGGCCTTAACATATTTTTTAATAGGCTATTTTTTTTTTTCAGAGCAGTTTTAGGTTCACAGCAAAATTTAGCAGAGTACCCATATATCCCCTGCGCTGACACACCAGTAGCTTTCCCTACTCTCAACATCCCACACCAGAATAATAGAGTTTTTACAATCAGTGAACCTACATTGACACATCATTATTCCCCAAAGTCTATATATTAGGGCTCACTCTTGATGTTGTACATTCTGTGTATAATGACATGGATCTACCATTGCAGTATCATACAGAATAGTTTCACTGCTCTTAAAAATCTGTGCTCTATCGATTATCCCTCCCTCTCCACTAACATGTGGCAATCACTGATTTTTTTTTTTACTGTCTCCATAGTTTTGCCTTTTTAAGAATGTCATATAGTTGGAGTCATACAGTATATAGACTTTTCACAGTGGCTTCTTTCATGTAGTAATATGCACTTAAGATTCCTCCATGTCTTTTTATGGTTTGGTGGCTCATTTCTTTATAGTGCTGAATAATATTCCATTGTCTGGATGTACTACAATTTCACCTACTGAAGGATATCTTGGTTGCTTCCAAGTCTGGGCAATTATGGATAGACCTGTTATAAACATCTGTATGTAGGCTTTTTTGTTACATGCAAGATATAAGCTTTTGACTCATTTGGGTAAATAGCAAGGGGGCATGATTGCTAGATTGTATGGTAAGAGTGTATTTAGTTTTATAAGAAACTGCCAAACTGCCTTCCAAAGTGGTTGTACCATTTTGCATTCCCATCAGCAATGAATTGGTCTCTTTACAGAGTATTTATTTTCCTTTGCTGACTTATTTTAACAGCAGGATTCTAGCACTAGGTGGAAAACGTATATGAGTTTCTGAGGTATGTCAGGTACTATCCTAGGTGCTGAGGTTATAATAGTGAATCCAACATAATCTCTGTCTTCATGGAGTTTATGTTCCCATGCAAATGTTTTACACTTCAGAGTTTTATTTGGTTGAGAAAAGACTTGAAATATAACATCCAAAATAAAATGTCAGCCTGGTGCTGTGGCACACGCCTGTAGTCCCAGTGCTTTGGGAGGCCAAGGATGGGAGGATTGCTTGAGGCCAGGACTTTGAGATCATCCTGGGTAACATAATGAGACCCTGTCTCTACACAAAATAAAATAGCCGGGCACGGTAGCATGTGCTTGTAGTCCTAGCTACTCTGGAGGCTGAGGCAGGAGAATTGCTTGAGTCTGGGAGTTCAAGGTTATAGTGAGCTATGATCGCACCATTGCTCTCCAGCCTAGGCAACAGAGCAAAACCCTGTATCAAAATGAAGTAAAATAAGCCTGTCAAACCCAAACCAAATACGTTGTCAAACCGAGACCTGATTCTCACCACACACTTTGCCTTCTAGTAAAATGCTGGCCTTTGAATACCAACAAAATACTTCATAACCTGGGAAACCAACTACTCTAACATTTGTTGCTCTGTCTTGAAATACTAAACAAAACCATTACCTGTTCATAGACATATTTTCTTTTTCTAATTTAAAAGTGTTCCATTCTGCCATTTTCCACCTAGTGCTAGAATCCTGCTCTTAAAATAAGTCAGCACAGGGAAATAAATACTCTATAAAGAGACCAAAAGACCTTTTAAAATAGGCTATGGCCAGGCCCAGTGGCTCACACCTGTAAATCTCAGCACTTTGGGAGTCTGAGGCTGGAGGATTGCTTTAGCCCAGGAGTTCAATACTAGCCTGGGCAAGATGGCAAAACCCCATCTACACACACACACACACCCTCTACCTACCTCTCTCTGGGGCATGCCTGTAGTCCCAGCTATTCTGGAGGCTGAGGTGGGAGGATCCCTTGAGCCCAGGAGTCTGAGGCTGCAATGAGCCATTATGACACCACAGCACCCCAGCCTGGGTGAGAGAGTCAGACCCTGTCTCATTAAATAAATAAATAAATAAATAAATAAATAAAATCTACCTTAAAGCAGAAATTTTGTATTTGATGTAATGAATTAACAGACCACTTTATAATATCTATCTTTTAGGATAGTGTCAGTCTCTTGGAATGCTGTGTATATTCGAAGTCATCATTATAAATTGGTTTTCATTTAAAATATTTTCAACATATACACATCTTTATGGGTTTTCCTTTTAAAAATTCAAAAATGAGAACCATTATTTTTTCAAAGCCAAGAACAGAAGAATATATAAAAGATCAATTTTTGTGCTATCTTTTTACATTTCTTTCATGCTCATGTAAAACTACATGACTTATGTCAATTGTACACCATATGCTCCAGATCCATCTGTATTAATTTTTTTATTATACTTTAGTTCTGGGATACACTTGGAGAATGTGCAGTTTTGTTACATAGGTATACATGTGCCATGGTGATTGCTGCACCATCAACCCATCATGCACATTAGGTTTTCTCCCCCCTAATGCGATCTCTCCCCCCAGCCATGGCAGCCCCCCAATAGGCCCCCTAGCGTGTGATTTCCCCCCTCCCCTGTTCCATGTGTTCTCATGGTTCAACTCCCCACTTATGAGGAGAACGATGTGGTGTTTGGTTTTCTGTTTCCTGTGTTGTTTGCTGAGAATGATGTTTCGCAGCTTCATCCCCCCATGTGTTTCATTTTATCGTAGTTAATTCTTGGACATTAAGGGGAATAATTATTATAAACACTTGCTTCCATATCAAGGGAAAATCACTGAAGGTAAAAAAAAAAAACCAGTAAATGTTGTCCCTGATTGTTTAAGCAGCTTTGATTGAGGTAAATAAGTAAAACAAAGCTGTGAAGAAGTAGAAGATACTGTAAAAATCTGTGCACGAAAACATGCCCTCACCCTTTGGGGAGGAGTCTTCCCTGAAGGCGTCTTCCTGATTTTTTGAAGCATTGTTTATCATTAAGAATTTAGGTAAAGAGACAATCTTGTGAACTTTAGCTCATTGCTAGATTTAGCTAGAACTATTTTAAAATGTAAATGACAATTACAACTTATTTTTTAACATCTTAGATCGTATAATTTTATAACTATACTTTAGGGAAATAGAGGCCAGCATATTAAAACAGTAACTAAGGGCTGGGTACGGTGGCTCCATGCCTGTAATTCCAGTCACTTTGGGAGGCACCGAGTGGCGGATCCCACAACACTGAGGTCAGGAGTTTGAACCAGCCCTGGCCAACATAGCGACAACCCCCCCGCATCTCTAGTTAAAAATGTAGCAAAAATTAGTTGGTGTGGTGGCATGCCTGTAGATCTCAGTCTACTCAGGAGCTGAGGCAGGAGATTGCTCCCCGAACCAGAAGGCGAAGGTTGCAGTGAGCTGAGATCACGCCCATTGCATTCCTGCCTGGGGGACAAGAGTGAAACTCCATCCTCAAAACAAAACAGACCAAAACCAAACACACACCACCACCACACAACACACAACGTAACTAGGATTAACATATATGCTGTTTTAGATCTGACAGTGTTACTTTTTTTCCTAAAAGAGAATGAATGCCAGCAGATGTAGGATACCTAGAGCATAAACCATTGCAGGTTAAAAGGAGTACCTCTGCATAAACAGTTACTTGTTGACTCTTTTGTAATAAAATATTTCAAGCATGTAAAACTAGAGAGTAATCCCCAGAAATAACTGTGATCGCACCAGCTCCGTATAAGTAAAACAGTCCCGAGCTAGAGTGAAAGGCTTCTATGCCACCCTTCTCTCTGGTCCACTCCCTCCCTCCTCGTACCTGGAGTGTTACCAGAGTCCTGACTTGGTGTGCATGATTGAAGATTTCATTTCTACTTTTATTGTATGTATAGTGGATATAGTAGTATCTGTGTATATATAAATCATTCAGTAACAAATTATATTATTTTCTGGATGCTTAACTTGAGGAATATTGATTCTGTGTAACCTTTCTGCAACTTGCCTTTTCCTCCCATTGTTATGTTTTTGGAATTCATCTTGTTGACAGCATGTAAGGCTTCAGTTCATTTATGTTTCCATTTTAAAAATCTTTACTCACTTACCGTTTTCAATGACTCATTGTTACAGTGCCAGTAAGACCCTCATGCCGGAAGGGAAGTAGGTTGGCATTTTTTCGCTTATTTATATAGAATGTCAGCATGACTGAGGACTGTTGCGAACGTGTATGAAAATAAGAACACCCTTTCATAGATGGCAGAACTGGCCACTTATATTCTGATTGTGGCTAGGGGGATGTTTGGCTAATTAATTGACGTTTCATGGGCTTTCTTTTTCTTATCTTTTTTTCTTTTTCTTTTTTTTTTGAGACAGGGTTGCTCTGTCACCCCAGACTGAGGAATGCAGCAATCTGATCATGACTCCTTGTAGCCTCACCTCCGGGTTTCCAGGCCACTCCTGCCTCAGGTCCGCCGAGTTAGGCTGGGAATACAGGTGCAGGCACGCAAGCCTGGCTATTTTCTTTTTAAATTTGTTGTGGAGATGGTGTCTCATTATATTGCCCAGCCTGGTATCAAACTCTTGGGCTCAAGTGATCTCCTGCCTCAGCCTCCCAGAGTGTTGAGGTTACAGGTGTGAGCCACCACACCCTGCCATTTTCATCTTTTAAAATGGAACATCTTAAATAAGCAAGTAGATAGAATAATGCATTAAACCCTGCTGCACTTGCCACTTAGGCTCAACAGCTATCAATGCATGGTTAATTCCATTCCATCTACATTTCTATCTTTGTTCCCTCTCCCCTTTGTTATCTGGAAGCAAGTCTCAAATATCATATGGTTCATAGGGCTTATCTTTAAGGAAGGAACCAGGGTGGGAAGAAGGAAATGGAAACATGCAGGGGTTTAGGTTGGCCAGAAAAGGTACCTGTGGCCTATGGTCAAATGGCAAGACTGATAATGGTTCAATACTGTCAAGCCTTTGGCTGTCATGGAGATAGACATGCTTGAGAACTGATTTAGAATAGTTGGGAAACCTGTAGGGAGATTGAAAAGTAACCAACTGAAGACCAGGAATACAAGATGGATTTGAACATTGTTCTAGTTTCACACCCCTAAGTAGGGGCTGTCTATTTTAAGGGTGTAGATAATTGGTTTTGAGGAAATCTTGGGTTGTTTTGCTAATTATTTATACCTTTTTTTTTTTTTTTTTTTTTTGAGACAGAGTCTTACTCTGTTGCCCAGGCTGGAGTACAGTGGCACAAGCTCGGCTCACTGCAACCTCCGCCTCCCAGATTCAAGCAATACTCCCTGCCTCAGCCTCCCGAGTAGCTGGGACTACAGGCGCCCACTACCATGCCTGGCTAATTTTTATATTTTTTAGTAGAGACGGGGTTTCGCTATGTTGGCTAGGCTGGTCTTGAACTCCTGACCTCAGGTGATCCGTCCACCGTGGCCTCCCAAAGTGCTGGGATTACACCACGCCTGTGGCTGTGAGCCACCGCGCCTGGCCTATTTATAACTTTAAAAAGAGGGTTTGGTTCCTTTCCAGGGTTTTTCAGACTGTCTATTTGTTTCGTATAGGCAAGTTTCTCATGTTTTGTATTTATGGCATTCTATTATTCATACTTATCTATTGGTGGGCAACTAATCAACCTGGGGTGCTCAGGACTGAAGGGTTTCCTGGGGCATGGAACTTCAGTCTTCAGACAGTCCTAGGCAAACTGGGATGGTCACCCCCTCTCTTGGTTGCTGCATTCGTTATCTATTGCTCTATAATGAATTACCACAAACTTAGTGGCTTAAAGCAGCACACAGTTATTATCTCCCAGTTTCTGTGGCTCGGGAGTCTGGACATGGCTCAGCTGGGTCCTCAGCTCAGAGTTTCATAAAGCCACAATCAAGGTGTCTGGAGCTTGGAGACCTCTGTGGAGGTCCAACACTTGGTTGCAGAATTCAGTTCCTTGTGATTTTAGAACTGAGGCTCTCAACTTCGAGGCCTCCTGCAGTTCCCTCCACATGGCTTTCTCCATAGTCAATTCACAACATGGCTGTTGGCTTCTTCAAGGCCAGCAGGAGAGTGTCTCTCTCCAGTCAACTCAGACAAGTGGCATCCCATCACCTTTGTCATAGTCCATTAGTTAGAAGCAAGTCACAGGTTCTGTCTGCTCTCAAGGGGAGGGGATTATACAAAAGAACAGATACCAGGAGGTGAGAATTTTGCGGGGGACACCTTGGGATCTTTTCACCACACTTGCTTTCCAGGATTTGTCTGAAGTAGAAAATTATTCTGTTGAGCCTTTTTGTGGCCAGAATATACATATGTTTTGCTCAGCCACTAATTTAGAAT
>NW_016804265.1:49695-51803 GCF_001698545.2 Rhinopithecus bieti
AATGAAACAACTTTATATTTTACATCTTTAGATCGTATAATTTTATAACTATACTTTAGGGAAATAGAGGCCAGCATATTAAAACAGTAACTAAGGGCTGGGTACGGTGGCTCATGCCTGTAATTCTAGCACTTTGGGAGGCCGAGGTGGGCGGATCAACTGAGGTCAGGAGTTTGAAACCAGCCTGGCCAACATAGCGAAACCCCATCTCTATTAAAATACAAAAATTAGTTGGGTGTGGTGGCACATGCCTGTAATCTCAGCTACTCAGGAGGCTGAGGCAGGAGAATTGCTCGAACCAGAGAGGCGAAGGTTGCAGTGAGCTGAGATCACGCCATTGCATTCCTGCCTGGGGGACAAGAGTGAAACTCCATCTCAAAAACAAACAGACCAAAACAAACACACACACACACACACACACACACGTAACTAGGATTAACTATATGCTGTTTTAGATCGACAGTGTTACTTTTTTCTAAAAGAGAATGAATGCCAGCAGATGTAGGAAGTACCAGAGCTAAACCATTGCCAGGTTAAAAGGAGTACCTCTGCATAACAGTTACTTGTTGACTCTTTTGTAATAAAATATTTCAAGCATGTAAAACTAGAGAGTTACCCAAGAAATAACTGTGTATCCACCACTCCGTATAAGTAAAACAGCCCAGCTAGAGTGAAAGCTTCCTATGTCCCCTTCTCTGGTCCCATTCCCCTCCCTCCGTACCCTGGAGGTTACCAGAGTCCTGAACTTGGTGTGCATGATTTGAAGATTTCTTTCTACTTTTATTGTATGTATATGTGGATATATATATTTGTGTATATATAAATCACTAAAAAATATATTATTTTGGATGTCTTTTTAACTTGAGGAATATTGTATTCTGTGTAACCTTCTGCAACTTGCTTTTCCTCCCATTGTTATGTTTTTGGAATTCATCTTGTTGACACATGTAACTTCAGTTCATTTATGTTTCCTTTTAAAAAATCTTTACTACTTACCGTTTACAATGACTCATTGTTACAGTGCAGTAGAGACCCTTATGCCGAAGGGAAGTAGGTGGCATTTTTCCTTATTTATATAGAATGTCACATGACTGGAGGACTGTTCGAAACGTGTATGAAAATTAAGAACACCTTCATAGATAGCAGAATGCACACTTATATTCTTGATTGTGCTAGGGGATGTTTGAGCTAATTAATTGACTTTCATGGGCTTTCTTTTTTCTTATCTTTTTTTTCTTTTTCTTTTTTTTTTTGAGACAGGGTCTTGCTCTGTCACCCAGACTGGAATGCAGCAATCTGATCATGACTCACTTGTAGCCTCAACCTCCTGGGTTCAAGCAATCTTCCTGCCTCAGGTCCCGAGTAGCTGGGAATACAGGTGTGCAGCACCAAGCCTGGCTAATTTTCTTTTTAAAAATTTGTTGTGGAGATGGTGTCTCATTATATTGCCCAGCCTGGTATCAAACTCTTGGGCTCAAGTGATCTCCTGCCTCAGCCTCCCAGAGTGTTGAGGTTACAGGTGTGAGCCACCACACCCTGCCATTTTTCATCTTTTTAAAAATGGAACATCTTAAATAAGCAAGTAGATAGAATAATGCATTAAACCCTGCTGCACTTGCCACTTAGGCTCAACAGCTATCAATGCATGGTTAATTCCATTCCATCTACATTTCTATCTTTGTTCCCTCTCCCCTTTGTTATCTGGAAGCAAGTCTCAAATATCATATGGTTCATAGGGCTTATCTTTAAGGAAGGAACCAGGGTGGGAAGAAGGAAATGGAAACATGCAGGGGTTTAGGTTGGCCAGAAAAGGTACCTGTGGCCTATGGTCAAATGGCAAGACTGATAATGGTTCAATACTGTCAAGCCTTTGGCTGTCATGGAGATAGACATGCTTGAGAACTGATTTAGAATAGTTGGGAAACCTGTAGGGAGATTGAAAAAGTAACCAACTGAAGACCAGGAATACAAGATGGATTTGAACATTGTTCTAGTTTCACACCCCTAAGTAGGGGCTGTCTATTTTAAGGGTGTAGATAATTGGTTTTGAGGAAATCTTGGGTTGTTTTGCTAATTATTTATACCTTTTTTTTTTTTTTTTTTTTTTT
>NW_016804265.1:53036-65000 GCF_001698545.2 Rhinopithecus bieti
CTAACTGCCCTTCCCCAACTGAGATTGAGCACTTCCTTCTATTATGCATGTGAGCAAAAAACCACAGCAGTTTTTTTTTTTTTTGAGACAGGGTCTTGCTCTGTCACCCAGGCTGTAGTGCAATTTCACAGTCTTGGTTCACTGCAGCCTCTGCCTCCTGGGCCCAAATGATCTTCCCATCTCAGCCTCCCAAGTAGCTGGGACTACAGGTGCATGCCACCACACCCAGCTAATTTTTGTATTTTTTGTAGAAATGGGGTTTTGCCATGTTGCCTAGGCAACAGGGTTCACTGTTTTCGGTCAAATGACAGCAGTGCTGCTGGCAAGTCCATGGTCAGGAGTGAGAGTCCCTCAGGCTGCTGTAGTCCCTCCTCCTCCAGTCTGTCCTGCAGGAAGCTCAGAGTGAATGGATGCTCAGCTGTTTCCTCTGAGACCTCATCAGGGACAGTTCCTACAGTCCCGGCTCTGAGCTCTGCTCCTGACTATTTTATCTGGCCCTCTCAGCTGTGCTTCACTGCAAAGGAGGAAGGACAAGCCCCTCTGGGGCCAGTGCCAGCTGCTTGTTTGGCCTGTTTTATTTACTACTGCTATCTCTACTTCAGAGACTTGGACTAGAACATAGACCTGAAGAAAAAAGCCATTTTAACAGACTTGAGAAACTCAGCCATCCTCATAATATAATTCAAAACCAGGAGAGGCCATTATTAACACTAGGCTAGTAGGAAATGTTCACTTTGACTGATTTCATTTGTAACACTTTGCCACTGGTTTACAAGAAAAATACTTTGGTTCAGTCTCCTGAAGGTAGGTAATTAAATGTTTCACCTGTGTTAATTTTCCAAATAATTGAAGTGAATCCCATAAATGCCAGCAATTAAGAATTGTTGTTTTTGGCCAAGTGCATGTCTCACGCCTGTAATTACAGCACTTTGGGAGGCTGAGGTAGGCCAATCACTTGAGGCCATGAGTTTGAGGCCAACCTGGGTAAAATAGGGAGACCTTGTCTCTGCAAAAAATACAAAAATTAGCCGGGCTTGGTGGCATGTGCTTGTAGTCCCAGCTACTTGGTAGGCCGAGGCAGGAGAATTGCTTGAATCTGGGAGGTAGAGGTTGCAGTGAGCCAAGATTGTGCCACTGTACTCCAGCTAGGCGACAGAGGCGAGATTCTGTCTCAAAAAAAAAAAAGGTTGTTTCTTAAGTGCAGACCTTCTGAGATGTGTAGTGCTTGCCCCATGCCTTCAAAATAACATATTTCATACAGTAATCTCTTTGTCTCTCCCTTACTTCAGAGTCAGCCTTGTAAAAAACAGATGATGATACAGCAACAGTTTTTTGCCCTTGGAGGTGTTTGGTGTGCTCTGCTTTTTGAGTTTTTTTTTTTTTTTTTTTTTGGCTTTCTTTAAAATTATTTTAAAATGTTTTAACTCCTCTCCTTTGCGTACTCTCTGGTACCCTTATAGTCCCAATACTGAGTAAAGCATGTAAAATTTAGCATGTGGATGTTCAAGTCTCTTTTATTCTTTGTTCTAGATCAAGATGTTTTAGTCTCAGCATGACTGACACTTTGGGGCTGTATCATTCTTTGTTGTGCAGGACTGTCCTGTGCATTGTAGGTTGTCAAGTAACATTCCTGGTCTCCACCCACAAGATGCCAGTAGCTATTCTTGTGATTGTGACAACAAAAAATGTTTCCAGACATTGTCAGATGTCTCCTGGGGGAACAATTTAGTTATACATATATGATGATAACAACCATGGTAGCAACCGACATTTATTCACTGAATACCATGTATTTGGTTTTATCATATACTTTGTAAAATGTTTGTCATTTAATTCTCACAACTAAACCATAAGATAGTTATTGTATCATCCCCATTTTGAAGAAAGCAAAAGCTGAGGCACTGAGGTTCACTTACTTGCCCAAGGTCACATAGATAAAAGTGACTTCTTGAAATACTTTTCATAATATATATGGGTTGAATCTCAGTCTTAATTGAGGAGACAGACTGAAAAGGATGTAAAACGGGAGTTTCCTGACGATATCTCAATTGAGAGGCTATTGCTTTCATAGTGATTCTGTGTAAGTGCTGGAATTCTTGCTTAAACGAGGTGATTCCATGGGCATGTGTCTGAGTAAAGGACTTGGATCATTTCTAAGAAGCTTCTGTGGCATGGTGAAGCAGTACATAGACAGTCTAACGTCAAAGATAACTGATCAAACTTTGAAACCAAGGAAGCCATCGGAAATTGGAGTAAGGCTGTGTATCACTCAGGGGCCCACAGGAAATGGCATGCTCAAAGGGTTTTGGTGAAAACAGGAATGTTGAGGCATGAAGGGACTAGCAGCAGGAAGCTATTGCCATCCCTAGACCTAGAGGGGCAAAGGGAGGGATTGTCGTTGCTGGAGCTGTGAAAAGTACTCCCTCTACAGGAACAATAGTCATGAAAGAATACAGCCTTTGCTAGAACTATGGCCAGAGAGGGGCTAATGGGATGAGGGGATGGGGGAGAAGTAACCAATTTCTGTTTCCTGCCCTCTGATTTGCTGCAATGCCTTTCATTGTTCTAGCCCAACTAGAAGCCAGAGGCAACAGAGCCTGGGTGTTGAAGCTTATCGAGGTTAGCCTCTTGGGCTGAGTGGATGAAAAGGCCTGAGAGTGGTTCTAGGGGGCAAATAGAGCAACAGCCAGCACAGGCTATGAGCAGGAGTGGGAAACACTACCCTGGATCCTAGGGAGGATAGGCCATGGCCAGTGATAGGAGCAATCGAAGTCTTTTTGTGCCAGAAAGAGCCTGGGGATACAGACCTCCATGAAGGAGAAGAGGGGGTTGAATAGGAGTGACTGGTTAATCTGAGATTCTTCCTATTTCTCCAAGGAAGCCTTGAGGAATGTGGGGTTGTCTGTTTGCATTTGGATATGGAAGTATGTGTGTGTGTATACTTTTATTTATTTTGAGACAGGATCTTGTTCTGTCACCCAGGCTGGAGCACAGTGACACCATCACAGCTCACTGCAGCCTCTACCTCCTGGGCTTAAGTGGTCCTCCCACCCAGGCCCCCCCAGGTAGCTGGGACCACAGGCATGTACCACCATGCTCGGCTGGTTTTTAATTTTTTTGTAGAGACAGGGTCTCACTATATTCCCCTGGTTGGCCTCACTCCTGGGCTCAAGTGATCCTCCCACTTTGGCCTCCAGAAGTGCTAGGAATACAGATGTGAGCCACTACACCCAGCCTGTATGTATGCTTTTTGGTCAGAGTGAGGCTTTCCACGAGTTGCAGTGTTTGTCCTTATTCATGACACTGGAAAACATACAACAATGGAGTGACCCTCTTACAGATTCTGCTAGGAATAGCTACATATGGTGGGAAAGGTTGCTATGGGAATGGAGATAAATTCAAGGCAGTAGAGAGTGTTTTATAATGTTTAGGGGTATGGCTAAGCATTAGTTTTGCTTTTTCTTTCCCAATAGGATACGATTTCTGTAGCAATTCTTCCTTACCCAAAAATAGCTATATGTGCTCCTGAAAAGTAAAAGCCTGGGACCAGATGGCTTCATGGCTGAATTCTACCAAACATTCAAAGAAGAGATAATACTAATCTTTCTTAAATTCTTCCAAAAAACAGAATTAGAGAGAATACTTCCAAACTCATTTTTTGAGGCCAGCATCACCCTGATTTCAAAGCCAGACAAAAGATACCAAGATACCATAAGAGGAGAAAACTACAGGTCAGTATGTCTGATGGACATATATGCAGAAATCCTAAATAAAATACTAGTAGACCAAATTTAACAACATCTCACAAAGATTATACACCATAACCAAAGTGGCACTTATCCCTGAGATGCAAGATTGGTTTAATGTATATAAAACAATCACTGTAATACGCCACATTACCGAAATAAGAGATAAAAAACAAGCCAGGTGTGGTGGCTCACACCTATAATCCCAACACTTTGAGAAGCTGAGGTGGGAGGATTGCTTGAGGTCAGGAGTTCAAGACCAGCCTGGGCAACATAGTAAGATACTGTCTCTACAAAAAATTTAAAAAAATGAGGTGGGTATAGTGGCATGTACCTGTAGTCTCAGCTACTTGGGAGGCTGAGGCAGGAGGATCACTGGAGCCGAGGAGTTTGAGGCTGCAGTGAGCACTGATTGTGCCACTGCACTCCAGGCTTGTCAGCACAGTGAGACCCTGTCTCTAAAGAAAAAAAAAAAAAAAAAGAGAACAACCCATGATCATTTCAATACATGTAGAAATAGCATTTGACAAAGTTCAACAGCCTTTTGTGTTAAACATTTTCGACAAAATAGGTTTAAAAGGGAATTTCTTCAACACATTAAAGACCATTTATGTAGAGTCCACAGCTAATATCATAATCAGTGGGGGAAAACTGAAAGCTTTTTTTCTAAGATCCGGTGCAAAGCAAGGATGCCCACTCTTGCCACTTTTATTCAACACAGCACTGGAAGTACTAACATGAGCTACCAGACAATAAAAAGAGATAAAAGGCATCTAAATTGGAAAAGAAGAAGTAAAATTATCCCTGTTTGTAAATGTCATGATCCTATATGTAGAAAACCCTGGACTCCACAAAAGTCCTCTTAAAACTAAAAAATGAGTTCAGTAAACTTGCAGGATACAAAATCAGCATACAAAAATCAGTTACATTTCTTTGCACCAGTAATAGTCTATCTGAAAAGAAATCAAGAAAACTGTCCCATTTATGATAGCATAAAATTATCAAATACTTAGGAATACATGTAACGAAGGAAGTGAAAGATCTGTACATTCAACATTATAAAATATTGATAAAGAAATTGAAGACACAAAAAATTGGAAAGATATCCCATGTTTATGCATTGGAAACATTAATAGTGTTAAATTGTCCATACTGCCCAAAACAAAATACAGGTTTAATGCAATCCCTTTCAAAATACCAATGGCATTTTTCATAGAAATAGAAAAAACAATTCTAAAATTCATATGGTATGACAAAAGACCTAGAATAGCTAAAACATTTTTTTTTTTTTTTTTTGTTGAGACGGAGTCTTGCTCTGTCGCCCAGGCTGGAGTGCAGTGGTGCAATTTTGGCTCACTGCAAGCTCTGCCTC
Organism: Rhinopithecus bieti; assembly: GCF_001698545.2. NCBI lineage: Eukaryota > Metazoa > Chordata > Mammalia > Primates > Cercopithecidae > Rhinopithecus > Rhinopithecus bieti. The sequence goes on from NW_016804265.1 coordinate 58,155, forward strand.
CTGGATTGATGCCATTCTCCTGCCTCAGCCTTCCGAGTAGCTGGGACTACAGGTGACCGCCACCCACCTGGCTAATTTTCGGTATTTTAGTAGAGACAGGGTTCATGTGTTAGCCAAGATGGTCTTGATCTCCCTGACGCTCGTGATGCACCTAACCTCGGCCTCCCAAAGTGCTGGGATTACAGGCATGAGCCACCGCGCCCGGCCAGCCAAAACAATCTTGAGAAAGAAAAACAAGGTTGGAGGCATCACACTTCCTTATTTCAGGTTATAATACAGTATGAAGCAGTAGAAATCAAGATAGTATATCCTGGCATAAAAACAGACATATAGATGAATAGAATAGAACAGAGATCCGAGAAATAAACCCAAGTATATACAGTCAACTAATTTTTGACAAGGCCACCGAGGAGACGCAGTGGGGAAAGGATAGTCTCTTCAGTAAATGATATCGGGAAAACTGGCTATTCACAGGCAAAAGAATGAAGCTGGATGCTTATATACAAAAATCAACTCAAAATGTGTTTTTAAAATATACAACAAAACCTCAAAATGGAAGAGAAGACCTAAATGTTAATAACTCAAACCATTGAACTCCTAGAAGAAAACATAGGGGAAAAGCTCCTTGATATTGGCCTTGGCAATGATTTTTTGGACATCACACCAAAAGCACAGGCAACAAAAGCAAAAATAAACAAGTGGTGCTACATCAAACTAAAAAGCTTCTGCATGACAAAGGGAACAATCCGCAAATAAAAGGGCAGCCTATGGATTAGGAGAAAATATTTGCGACACACAGATATATATATCTATATATCTCTATATATGTTAATATCAAAGGATATTAAAGTAAATATCAAAGGATATTAACATATATAAGGAGTTAATATCAAAAATGTATAAGGAACTCCCAGAACTCAATGGTAAGAAAACAAATAACCCGACTGAAAAATAGGCAAAGGACTTGATTATTCATTTTCCCAAAGAAGCCATACAGGTTATGAAAAGGTACTCAATATCACTAATCATCAGGGAAATGGAAATCAGAACCACTATGAGATATCAGCTCATACCTTTTAGAATGGCTATTAGAAAGACAACAGATGACAAATGTTAGGGTGTGGAGAGAAGAGAACCCTTTTATACTTTCATAGATTGGTACAACCATTATGGAAAACGGTATAGAAGTTCCTGAAAAAATTATAAGTAGAATTACCATATGATCCAGCAGTTCCTCTGCTGGGTATGTACCTAAAGGAAATGAAGTCAGTGTGTCAAAGAGATGTCTACACTCCTGTGTTCATTGCAGCATTATTCACAATAGCCAAGATATGGAAACAATTTAAGTGACTGTTGATGGATGAGTGGCTAAAAATATCATGGCATACACACGCACATGCACAGATGACAGAATATTATTTAACCTTAAAAAAGCATATCCTGCTATTTGTGACAACATGGATGAACTTATGCTAAGTAAAATAAGTGAGACACAGAAGGAAAAATACTGCATAATCTTTTTTATCTAGAACCTGAAAAAAAGAGTCAAATATATAGAAACAGAATAGAACCATGGTTATCAAGGGTGGGAATGGGGAGGAAATGGGGCGATGTAGGTCAAAGTGAACAAACTTGCAGTGATGTAGGCCTAATAAGTCTAGAGATGTACAGCAGGAGGACTGTAGTTAATAATATTGTATTGTATATGGAAAATGTGCTAAGAGTAGATTTTAGGTGCTCTTACCTCTTCTCCCTACAAAGGTAACTATGGAAGTTGATGAGTATGTCAGATTGCTAACTGGTAGTAATCATTTCACTATGGACATGTATATCAAAATATCATGTCATACACGTTAAAGTTATGCCATAAAAATAGCTATATGTGGGCCAGGCCAGGCATGGTGGTTCATGCCTGTAATCCCAGCATTTTGGGAGACTGAGGTAGGAGGGTTGCTTGAGGCCAGGAGTTTAAGACCAGCCTGGGCAACATAGTGAGAAACCCGCCTCTCCAAAAATGTGTTTGAAAATTAGCGGTGTGTGGTGGTACATGACTGTGAATCCAGCTACTCGGGAGGCTGAGGCAAGAGGATTGCTTGAGCCCGGGAGGTCGAGGCTGCAGTGAGCTGCAGTTGCACCACTGTACTCCAGCCTGGGTGACAGAGTGAGACCCTGTCTCTTAAATAAAAAAAGATTAAAAAATAGCTGTATGTGTATGTATACATTCAGGATTTGTTCTATTTGTTTTTCTTTTTTTCTTTTTTCTTTTTTCATAGGCAGTGGTCAATGGCCTAAGGATTTTATTTATTTATTTATTTATTTTTTTGAGACAGAGTCTTGCTCTGTCACCCAGGCTGGAGTGCAGTGGTGCCATCTCGGCTCACTGCAAGCTCCGCCTCCCGGGTTTACGCCATTCTCCTGCCTCAGCCTCCCGAGTAGCTGGGACTGTAGGCACCCGCCACCTCGCCCGGCTAGTTTTTCATATTTTTTAGTAGAGATGGGGTTTCACCGTGTTAGCCAGGATGGTCTGGATCTCCTGACCTCGTGATCCACCTGTCTCGGCCTCCCAAAGTGCTGGAATTACAGGCTTCAGCCACTGTGCCTGGCCTGGGATTTCTTTATACATTGCTTAAATCCACTAAGGCTCTATTGAGGAAACCATGCCTTAAAAATCTTACAATCCTCTTCATATATTTTAAAGGCAAACGCAAAGAAATAGCTTTGTTCTGTTTTGCATTCTTCATGGGTTAACATATCTTCTGGAAAACTTGTTGCTATGGCAATGGGATATTATCTACCTCGGTAATGTACTACATAAAAATAGCCCTTTGTGTTTGAGAATGATGTTAGTGACAGGTGGTTGGGTGAATGTATAGTAGGCTGCCTTGTCAAGAATAGTTTCCCAACATTCCTTTGTTTAAAGTTGTGAAATCAAAATGAGTATTAATTTTTTTCTCTCTCAAAATGTAATTTTATCTGGAAAAGGCAGGCAGTGGTGTTCTGTTTAATTATGAATTACAAGCCTTCCTTTGCAGGTCAGGTCAATATGATGATTGAAGCCACCTTTCACTGTAATAAGTAAACGACTTCTCTACTCTTTGTGTTAGGGTGTGCAGCACAAGGTTGTGCTGGGGGGCTGGTAGGGATAATTTTCCCATTCTTGAACACGTGGTTCTTCCTAAGCACCTCTTACTTACAAACCAAGAAGTAGGAAGTGGTCAGGTGGAAGAGATGAGCTCTGAGCTGTTAATCAAATCTGAATTTCTTGTAGGTTCTTAGGTGGAACAGTTCCTTGGGAAAGGTCAGATTTCCATGTTGCTTTTAGTATTGAATTCACACATGTAGCCAAGGATAGAATCTGACGCAAATCTTAATTTTTCCTTTGAAAAATCCTTTGGGCAATTTCTTAGAGCAGTAACTCTCAAACATTTTGTCATCATCGTCTCACCTTTCTTCTACTTATCAAAATGAGTATTGATTTAATTGTAATGAGTGAATAACAGCTTCCTGCTACTGAAATGAAATTTATTCTAGCTTTGAGAATTTGAGAGACCCTCTTAAGAAAATACCACAGCTGGAAATTTGAGACCTAAAAGTAATACAGTTTGAGTATCCCATATCTGAAATGCTTGGTACCAGAAGTGTTTTGGATTTTGGATTTTTTCAGACTTTGGAATATTTGCATTTACATAATGAGATATCTTGGGGATGGGACCCAAGTCTAAACACGAAATTCATTCGTGTTTTATATATACCTTATACACATAGCCTAAAGGTAATTTTATACAATATTTTAAATAAGTTTGTGCATGAAACAAAGTTTCGACTGTGTTTTGACTATGACCTGTCACATGAGGTCAGGTATGGATTTTTTCTTTTGTGACCTCATGTCAGCACTCAAAAACTTTCACATTTTGGAGCATTTTGGATTTCAGATTAGGGATGCTTAATCTGCAGCTCTAGTTCTGATATGCATGGTACTACTGCAGAAATGGAACCATTGCCTCTGTCTTTTCTGTTGGAGTCAGTATGGATATCTTGCTACTAATAATATCAGAATAAAGTGTTGAGTGGTTTGCTGGGTGTCCAGTATTACTTTTAGAACATTTTATGTATTAACTTATTTATTCCTGTAAACATTCTTGACAGTTTTTGTGACTATTTCCCAGATGAGTCGTACTGTTAGCATGCCTTTCTGTTTCTGGTGAGTAAATATTCTTCTGTATTGGAAGACTTGCTTAGTGGTATGTTGAAGTGTTCTTCATATTGAAAGCATTCTTCTATCAGGAGTTGACACAATTCAGCCTGTGGGCTAAATTCATCCTGCCACCCATTTTTTGTATGTTTTATAAGCTAAGAATGGTTTCTGCAGTTTTAAATGATTGGGAAAAAATAAAAAGAATAATTTGTGATGTGAAAATTACATGAAATTTAAATTTCGGTTTCCATAAACAGTTTTATTGGAACACAGCCACATTCATTTGTTTACATATTGGTATGGCTGCTTTTGAACTAGAGTGGCGGAGTCGAGTAGTTGTAATAGAGACCATATAGCTCCCAGACCCTAAGAAAAAGTTTGCCAATCCCTTCTCTATATTCTTCTATATCTAGAATGGCAGATGGTCCTCAATAGTAATAGCAGATTGGTCAGGTGTCGTAGCTTATGCCTGTAATCCCAGCATTTTGAGAGGCCAAGGTGGGATGATCACTTGAGCCGGAGTTCAAGATCAGCCTGGGCAACACAGTGAGACCTAGCTCTACAAAAATTAGCGAGGTGTGATGGTGCACGCTGGTGTCCCAGCTACTTGGGAGGCTAAAGTGGGAGGATTGCTTGAGCCTGGGAGGTAAAGACTGGAGGGAGACGTGATCACACCATTGTGCTCCAGCCTGGGTGACAGAGTGAGACCCTGTCTCAAAAAATATACAAACAGGTTGGATTTATGTAAAGGTTCATATGTATATGAATTTTCTTTTGGTATGCAATATATTTTTCTTTCTTTCACTAAGCGTTTCTCTTGTCATAAGCTTGGTTTCATGTACTATGGCATATCGCAAATATACTTGATTTCAGCTCTTCCCATACCCATATTGGTTTTCATAATAATCATAACCCTTTCCAAATGAGGGAGAGTAATGAATTTTATCATTTTGTTAGTTAGTGTGCTTCCTTTGCTAGATCAGGAATTATATTTCCTAGTAATTATAACCCTCTTTATTTTTAACTATGTTACTTTCTACTTTTGGGCTTTCAGCCAACATATAAATATTGACGGTTTAATAATCTGAACTAAGCCAACTGGACTGATTGTAATATTTTAATTTAATAAATCTTGCATATGGTTAAGATTACATCTTCTACATTCATCAGGTTGGATTTAATACACTCACCATAATCAAATCTAGAACATTCTTGCAATTATTATTATTTTTTAAAAGGTTTTCGCCTTTGTCTCGTTTTCCCACTTTTTTTTTTTTTTTTTTTTTTTTTCTTTCCGGGACAGAATCTCTCTCTGTCACCCAGGCTGGAGTGCAGTGGTGTGATCTAGTCTCACCGCAACCTCTGCCCCCTGGGTTCAAGCGATTCTCCTGTCTCAGCCTCCTGAGTAGCTGGGACTACAGGCGTGTGCCACCACACCCAGCTAATTATTTGTATTTTTAGTAGAGATGGGGTCTCACCATGTTGGCCAGGCTGGTCTCAAACTCCTGACCTCAGGTGATCCACCTGCCTCGGCCTCCCAAAATGCTGGGATTACAGGCATGAGCCACCGTGCCTGGCCTGTTTTCCCACTTTTTAAAGTAACAGTCTTACTGAGATGTAATTCACATACCATATAGTCACCTATTTAAAGTGTACAATTCAATGAGTTTGGTATATTCACAGAATTGTGCAACCATCACCACTATTTCCAGAATATTTTGTCACCTGAAAAAGAAACCCCATATTCACTAGCAATCACCTCCAGTTCCACCATTCCTAGGCAGCCATGGATCTACTTTTTGTCTATGGATTTGTCTATTCCAGACATTTTATAGAAATGAAATCATATAGTGTGTGGTCATTTGTGATTGTCTTCTTTCACTTAGCATGTTTTAAATGTAGCATGTATCAGCACTTCTTATTGCCAGTTCTATTGTATGGCTATACCACATTTTATTTATCAGTTCATCAGTTGACAGACATTTGGGTAATTTCCATTTTTTTGCCTATTATGTATAATGCTACTCTGAACATCTGTGTATAGGTTTTTGTGTGGACATATGTTTTTATTTCTGTTGAATATATACCTAGAGGTGGAATTGTTGTGTCATATGGTAACTCTGTGTTTAACCTTTTGAGGAACTGCCAGGCTCTTTTGCAAAGCTGCTGTACTATTTGACATTCTCGTGAGCAATATATGAGGGTTCCAATTTCTCCACGTCCTTACCAACATTTGTTATTGTCTGTCTTTTTGATTATGGCTATCCTAGTGGTGTGTAATGGTATCTTATTGTGGTTTTAAGTGGAATTGCCCTGATGACTAATAATGTTGCATGTCTTTTCATATGCTTATTGACCATTTGTATATGTTCTTTAGAGAGATGTGTATTTAGATCCTTTGTCCATTTTAAATTGGGTTATTTGTCTTTATAAAATATTGAATTGTAAGAGTTCTTTGTATGTTCTGGATTCAATACATATGATACAATACATATAATACATATTTTAGTCCTCAGATAAATGATTTGCAAAAATTTTCTTCCATTCTGTGGGTTGTCTTTTTACTTTCTTTCTTTCTTTTTTTTCTTCCCATCAATTCATCATTTATATCAGGTATAACTCCCAATGCAATCCCTCCCCCCTCCCCCCTC
>NW_016804265.1:68099-74689 GCF_001698545.2 Rhinopithecus bieti
CTTGCTTTATGAATCTGGGTGCTCCTGTATTGGGTGCATATATATTTAGGATAGTTAGCTCTTCCTGTTGAATTGATCCCTTTACCATTATGTAATGGCCTTCTTTGTCTCTTTTGATCTTTGATGGTTTAAAGTCTATTTTATCAGAGACTAGGATTGCAACCCCTGCTTTTTTTTTTGTTCTCCATTTGCTTGGTAGATCTTCCTCCATCCCTTTATTTTGAGCCTATGTATGTGTCTGCATGTGAGATGGGTCTCCTGAATACAGCAGACTGATGAATCTTGACTCTTTATCCAGTTTGCCAGTCTGTGTCTTTTAACTGGAGCATTTAGTCCATTTACATTTAAGGTTAATATTGTTATGTGTGAACTTGATCCTGCCATTATGATATTAACTGATTATTTTGCTCGTTAGTTGATGCAGTTTCTTCCTAGCCTCGATGGCTTTTTACTTTCTTGATGGTGTCCTTTGAAAGATGAAAGCTTTTAATTTTGATGAAGTTCAGTTTATTTATTGTTTTCTATTGTCACTTGTGTTTTTGGTGTCATATTTAAGAAACCGTTGCCTAATCCAAGATCACAGAGATTTCACTTATGTTTTCTTCTAAGAGTTTTATAGTTTTAGCTCCTATATGTCAGTCTTTGATTCATTTTGAGTTAATTTTTGTATGTGGTGTGAAGTAGGAGTTCAACTTCATACTTTTGTGTGTGGATATCCACTTGTCTTAGCATCATTTTTTGAACAAACTGTTCTTTTCCTAATGACTTGTTTTGGAACCCTTGTGCAAAATCAATTGACCTTATATATTTAAATGTAAGGAATGTAAGGGTTTATGTCTAGACTGTGTCAGTACCACACTGTCTTGATTTGTTTAATCTATTTTTGAGGCAGACTTTTGCTCCCTGATCTAAAATTAAAATGTTTCACAATTGATTATGTCTTATATGCATCAAAACTTGCAGACTGGGTGTAAGTGGCTTGAGAAAATATATTGGAGACTAAAGTGGGGCTGTTGGAGACTCATAGGAACCAAATAGTTAGAAGGTGGGGGAGTGAGAGAGGCAGTAAGTTGGATGCTTCCCAAGTGTTTAGCAGCCATCCCAAAGTGGCAGTCAAAAATAGGCTAGCTTTACATAATTTCAGAGTTGAGTACTGATGGTTCCAGTTTCTTTTTATGGATTCTTTTAAGAAGTGCTGTATCACCAAATGCTGTTGATGGCATAGAAGACAACACTGTGGAAAAATACGGACATTGACCAATCTAAGTCAAAAAGATGGACAAATACTCAATTCTAAATGTGAGGAATTTTAAGGAAAACCTTGAGCAGTTAATTTTGCTTGTTTCCCTTTCTATGTGTATATGAATGATAAATGAAAAGTCTAAAAGAACTCCTTTAATAAGCCTAAGATAAATGCTAAGTGGTAGAGTACTGTGTCATAACTTATTTGGCATTTTTTTTAGTGCCACGTAAAGTACTGGTGTTTTAGCTTTGAAATGCTCTTATCCTCCTGCTTCCAGCTCTATCTACACCTCAGAAGGAGCTGGGTCCTTTCCCAGAGTCTGTTGTATAAATTAACCTTCTTCCTGTAGTCACTCTATGTCCATCTGTTTTCCCAGCCACTTTAATTTTTTCTCTTTTTTCTTTCCCTTGTGCTTGTAGGTTTAAGTCTTAAAAACAAGCCAGGTATTATTGTTTATAGTGGAGTTTTCAGTAGGAGTGGAGGTTAACCTGTACATCAATCTAGTAGGAATATTCATTCAATCACTCAAGGGATGAGCTTATGGAAAAGTTACAAAAGTAGTAGCATTCCCTTATATTCCTCACCCTGCTCCCTTTATGTTAGCATTTTATATAAGGGATCAAGAATAGGAAATTAATCTTGGTACAGTATTATTAACTAAACTACAGAGCTTATTTGAATTCCATCAGTTTTTCCACTGGTGGTCTATTTCTGTCCTAGAATCCTATCCAGGATCCCATATTGCATTTAGTTATTATTTCTCCTTAGTCTCATCCAGTTTGTAATAGTTTCTTAATCTTTAATGACACCTTTGAAGAGTACAGATCAATATTTTGTAGAATGTTCCTCAATTTGTATTTGTCTGATGTTTTCTTATGAATAAGGTTGTGCAGTTTTGGCAAGAATATAATGATGCATATTTTTCAGTGCATCATATCAAGGAGTTAATGATGTTGATGTGTCTTGTTACTGGTGGCATTTACCTTGATTCCTTGTTTAAGTTGCTGTCTGCAGGGTTTTTGTACTGTAAAATTATTACTTTTCTCTTTGAGGTTAAAATATCTTGGGGAGATGCTTTGAGACTACGCAGATATCCTATTTATCCTCAGATTTTTGTCTATTGATTTTTTTCATTCTTTGGTGGAACACTCTATATCATAGAGTATTTGTGACAAATATTTGATTAACAGAAATAAAGCTATGGCCTACAAGAAGCAAATATCAATTACACTGAAATCCTATTGTATTGGTTAATACAACGCTAGTAGCTGTGTTCCTCAACTTTCAGGAGCTTAGCACAGCAGATGCTTTTCTTCCCAATATGGGCATTTCTGGTTGTGTAGGCAGTTTTCTGTCATGTTAATTCAAGGATCCAGACTAAACTTTTTATACTGAAGTAACTTTAAACTGACAGAAAATAGGGATGCAAGAACAGTACCAGGAAATCCTGTATACCCTTTACTAGATTTACTTAACATTTGCTACATGTGCCCTATTTTCTTTCTGTCTGTTCATATATGTATATGTATTTTATATATCTGTATTTATATATTGATTGCCACATACTAAATCACTTGAGATTAGATCACATACATCATGTTCTTCTATGCCTTAATAGTTTAAACTTAATATATTTATTTGTTTAAATCTAGTACACACATAGTTTCAGAATTGCTAACCCATATCTGTTTGAGAAACACTTTCACTAACTAGATTACAGCATTTATATGTTCCTTTATTCTTTAGTTTTGCAATATCCAGTCAAGGTATGATTTTCCAGTTTCCCACTGAAGTATTAAGTTTGAAAACTGTACATAAGCACACTGTTATTCAAATTTAGGAAATTTAATATCAGTACTTTAGTATGCAGTTCGTATTCCAGTTTCATTAATTATCCCCAATATGTTCTTCAGTGGAATATTTTTTTTCTCCTGATACAGTATCAAGTCCAGGATCATGTATTGAATTTATTTGTCATAACTTTTTAGTTTCCTTTGATCTGGAACAGATCTTATAAGCTTTTCGTTGTCTGGAATACTGCATAAGTGACATGTTCTTCTCAGGTAATGCATCAGGAGGCACATGATGTCTCAATCCCTCATTGGTGATTGTAATTTTGATAATTTGGTTAAATTACTGTTTTCTTAAGTGTAAACTATTTTTAGATATGACGTATCAGAGTGATCAATACTGTGAAGCCTTTTACAACAACAGTGTTTAGATTGAAAAATTATGAGTGAAAAGGCTTTCACAGTCATTCGGATTGAATATGCCTAACATGAAATCCAAACTGTTTTAACCTTTCTTTCAAGTTATTTTCCACCATGGAAATAGTAATGCATGATTTAGCCATTCATGAGTTTTATTTTCTCATGCAGGCATTTATTTCTTTAAAGAAATTTAAAGTTTGCTATAAAACTTAAGTTTTAACCATTTTAAGTGTACTCTTCAGTGGCATTAAGTACATTCACAATGTTGTGCAACCATCACTATCATCCATCTCCAGGACTTCATCATCATCCCAAACATAAACCATATCTACTAAACAATAACTCCGCAATTCCTTCTCCACCCCCTGGTAACCTCATTTTATATGCCATCACAATATTTTAAATAAACACCAACTTCCTGGGGTAAGATCATTTGACTTTTGCTCCCAGATCAGAACTATGATAAAAAATATTATTTGCTATATACTAACAGGGCAATTTCTGGATTTTGGCGTGAGTTACTATATTATAACTCTAAATCCTGGCAAGGGAAGCATTTTGTTCTGAAAGTAAACAAAATAACCATTAGTTTGATAATCTTTACCTCTGGGGTGGGGTATTTTGGAGGGGTGAGTACAAAGAGAGGTGAAATTATTCCTCTAGGGTGGCAGACCAGAGTTTAAATTGTTTCTTATGTTTTTCACTTTGGTTGTCTACCAATTGGATCTAGTCACTCAGATTATCCATGTTTTTGTACCTGGCTTGATAGGTATAAATACCTATAAATTGGAATAAATTCTGGCAGTTAGAGGCCCATGTTCCTTGGTCTGTAAAGTGAACATAACAAAACTGACTTCTCTCCAAAGGGTGCTTTGAGACAAAACTGTAAAACACTTTGCAGAGTAGAAGGGGGGGGTCCCTATTTTTAGTAACATTCCTCAGTGTTCTTCAAGAATTCACCTATTGCCAATCATTCCTCTGAGTTAGGAATATATATTAGAACTAGTTTTAATAGCACTGTAAACTGTAGATAGTGTGCCTGGAGCTGAATAAATAACTACAGGTTCAAAAATACTCAAATAATAAAATTGCCTAGGTGGTAACCCACCTAGTTTATTGCTGTATGGTGTTGTGTATCTCTTTTTTTTCCCTGATGAATTTGAAAAGGACTTGAAACCGTGGGCAGATTCCTTGGTTCAGATGGGCTGTAATAGGAGACACCAGGATGAGCCTGAGTCTCTTGCTCTTGAAAGATTAGCATATGGATAGATTGCATACCCATTATCAGTTAGGTATCTGCCAAACCATTTGCAGGGTTTCTCTGTAGTTCATACAGTTGGGAAGAATTGCTAGAGGCAAGAGGTCTTTTACCTGAAGATTCAGCAGTTACTATAGGGGCCTTCTTTTGGCTTCTTGCTCTTGGGACACCTTTACTTGAATGAGGTAGTCTTTTGCCATTACTGTCTGTAGGGCCTTAATGATTCCTATTGGGATGAGTTAGCCAGAAGTGAGGCTCTTCACTTCATGTTGAAACTAACTTTTGCCTGAGTATTAAGGATGGGTGATTCTGAGGTCCTGAGCCAGCTGGAAGGACCTTCATTCACTTTCTATTCTTGTCTGAAGAATGCTTAGGCTACCTTACTGTTACTCCTCTGGTGGTATCAAAGGCCATGTAATGACAAAGCTGGATGCAGTTACTCACGCCTGTAATCCCAGCACTTTGGGAGGCCAAGGCAGGAGGATCACTTGAGTCCAGGAGTTCAAGACCAGCCTGGGTGACAATGGAAGACCCCTACCTCTAAAAAAATTTTAAAAATCTAGATGGGCATGTTGGTACACTCCTATAGTCCCAGCTACTCAGCAGGCTGAGGTGGGAGGACTGCTTGAGCCTAGGAGATTGAGGCTGCAGTGAGCCGTGATCACACTACTGCACTCCAGCCTGGGCAACAGAGCAAGACCCTGTCCCCCCCCCCCAAAAAAAAGATGTGATGATTGCCTCTTTTGGTTGTATCCTGCTGCCTAAGAGCCCACCCCAGAACTTAGTGGCTTAGGATAACCGTTTTCATAGTTTTGTCAGTGAGGAATTAGGGAAGATGTCAGCTGAGCTCTTCATTTCTGCTCCAGGTGGCATTGGTTGGGCACTGGGACTGGAGGTTCTACTTCTAAGATAGCTTCTTCACTCTTGTGAATAGTTCCTCAGTGTCTGTGGCCAGTCTCTCTCCATGTGGTATCTCATCCACCCTGGCCTTTCCACATGCCTTAGGCTTCCCACATCATGGTGGTCCCTGGGTAGTTACACTTCTTACAGAGTAGGGATGAAATGAAAGCCTCTATTCTAAGTTCAGTTAAATATTGCTACAAATATTTAGTACTGGGATTGTGGGATCATTTTCTTACATCATAATTATAACCCAATCAGGGTAGAAAACTGAAAGAAAGAAGGACACTTCATTTTCTTTGCTCTTTGTGTGGATGATGGGTTGTACAAATAGCAGGAGGTTCAACTTTTGGCTTGTTTTGGATTACTGAGCACCATCCTTCAGAAATGATTTCCTAATACTTTCCCGGCCATCTGGCATGAGCACAGAAGACCTTTTACTCAATAAAAGTAAGCTAATAATAATAAGTTGAAACATCTTGATAATAAATATATTTGTACAGCTTTTCAAATCCCAGGTTATTGAAATTCTGTCAGCCTTGGCTGGTTTCCATGCTCCTTCTGTGCCCTTGTGTTTTCTTTTCTTCTTCTTCTTCTTTTTTTTTTTTTTTTTTTGGTTGAGCCACTCCTGCTGACTTCAAAAGGATGCTCTGAGCTCTAAAAGGAGGAGCAGTTTTGCTGGGATGCAGAAGTGGTGAACGTAAGGCTTGGATTCAATTACAGTAATCCTCAGAAGTTCTTGGTAGAAGAGGGGCACAGAATCCCAGCCTCCATTTTGCAGGTAAGGAAGAAGTATGAAAAGATAAAACGGCTTTTCTTAATGTCAGCATCTGATTCTTTACCCTCTTTCATCCTAGCAACGATTGTTAACATAAAACAGATGTTCCTTGCACAAGAGAAAAATAATAGAGCTGGATCTTTTCATGATCCTGCATTTATTATTTGTAGCACGGGATCTCTAAACTAGGAAAAGCAATGT
>NW_016804265.1:75715-80408 GCF_001698545.2 Rhinopithecus bieti
TTTTTTTTTTTTTTTTTTGAGACAGTCTTTCTCTGGCACCCCCAGGCTGGAGTGCAGTGGTGAGATCTTGGCTCACTGCGACCTCTGCCTCCCAGGTTCAAGCGATTCTCCCGTCTCAGCTTCCTGAGTAGCTGGGATTACAGGCGCACGCCACCATGGCCTGGCTAATTTTTTTTTTTTTTTTTTTAGATGGAGTCTCACTCTGTCGCCAGGCTGGAATGCAGTGGTGTGATATTGGCTCACTGCAACCTCCACCTCCCAGGTTCAAGTGATTCTCTTGCCTCACCCTCCTAAGTAGCTGGGACTATAGGAGCATGCCACCACGCCCAGCTAATTTTTCTCTTTTTAGTAGAGATGGAGTTTTACCATGTTGGCCAGGATGGTCTCGATCTCTTGACCTTGTGATCCACCCACCTTGGCCTCCCAAAATGCTGGGATTACAGCCGTGAGCCACCATGCCTGGCCACATTACCACCAGTTCTTGATACTTAATGCCGTAACAAAAGGCACATGTATCACTATATCACGAATTAGCATTTTATAATATTTTAATAACTATTTCAGTATAAGTGGCTTCACTTGTAATCATATGTTTTATTTTGCACTTAAAATATAATTCCTAAAAGGGATCCATAAGGCTTCACCAGACTGCCAAAGCGTCCATGGCACAGGACATTAAGAACCCTGTGCCAAATGGAATGAAGATTAGAAGCGCTATCATATGTTCATTTTCTGATCACAGTTTAAGAAAGAGTTTCTTACTTAAGTGCTTTTCACAGAAAATCTAAACTTAAAGGTTAAAAGGGAATTCTTTTGTGCTGGCTCATGTGTGGGCCCTACAAAGTACCTTGCAGTCATATCTGACTTTCGTTTGAGAGTTTGTCTTCAGAAATGGAAGAAGAAAAGGCATTCAGGTATATGATGGGTTGCATTCTGTAGAACATTGTTAAATCTATGGGAGCGGAGAAAAGTTCCATTCAGTGTCTTGTGGCTTGTGGTAGGAGTCAGTCGTATTCTTGCAGAAATTTCCCTAGACAGTGCCTCTTGCTTCCTCCTTTCTTGTCCCATAGTACTCCATGGGGCAGATGTGGGAACTTGGATGCCCCATGGGAATTGTAACCCCATGCTTTGCCTTATCCTAGTGGGGACTGATCTGAGGTTTATCCATGAAACTGTGTCAATTCATGGCTGGGAGTAGGAATGCAGAAAACACAAGCAAAATGACTGCAGGAAGGTTTAAATAAAATCTCATATGTGGCTTTTCCTTAATACATTATTTTGCAAAAAGTGGCAGAGTGAATTTGCTGTGATATGAGAGCATCATTCTGGACTTTTACTTGATTAAGGGCAGCCACTTTATCTTTAAAGCAGTTTTCGTCACCTTTTAGTATTCTCTAGCAGAATGCTGAATGAGCACACTTAAGGAGTGGGGAGTTGGTATTTGGTTCTGTGACAGGTGCTATCTTATAACAGAAAATACATATTTTGTGAAACTTCAAATGCATTTTTATTCACCAGCAAGTCTGTGACTCTGGATCCACCACCTTGTTCCAAGTGTGATCAAGCACTGTACCTGACAGCATCGGTTATCCTTACCTGTAGGCAAAAATTGTATTACATTTATTTTACAGTGATCTGGAAAAAAAAGCATGACAACAAAAACCAGACACACTTTATTTCTATTCTGGTAACATTTTTTGGTAATAATTTATTACCGTACAAGTCATACACCATATAAGTCACACATTTAAAGTGTCAAATTAAATGGTTTTTAGTATATTCATGGGATTGTGCCATCATCACAGTCAAATTTAGAACACTTACTACCCCCAACAAGAAATCTCGTATGCTTTAGCAGTCACCTCACCATGGCCCCCAGTTTTCTAACCCCAGGCCCTAACAACCACTAACCTACTTTCTGTCTCTATGAATTTGCCTCTTTTGGCCATTTCATATAAATGGAATTATACAGTATGTAACCTTTTGTGACTGGCTTCTTTCATTTAGCATAATGTTTTTAAGGTCTACTTATATGAGAGTATGTATCAGTACTTTATTCCTTTTATGGCCAAATATTCCATTTTCTGGATATATCAGATTTTGTTTATCTGTTCATCTGTTGATGGACATTTGAGTTGTTTCCACTTTGTGCTATTATTATAAATAATGCTGCTATGAACATTCATGTATACATCATGAATACATTTTAATGTAGACATATGTTTTAGTTATCTTGAGTATATACCTAGGAGTGGAATCATATATATATATATTTTAAACCAAAATCAAATTTTAATGTTGCAGAATCCCTGAAGCACTTTTAGAAACTGTTCACTTCCATAGAACAGTTTGCAAATCAGTGTTAAAGTGGAGAGAGTGTTGATTTTTTTGTGCATGTATTTGGTAGACATCGTTTGAATCTTGATTTTATAGGCTGTGTGAATTTTGTCAAGTTACCTGTGAACATCTTTTTTCGAGTATCGAATGTTAGTACTTCTGGGTGTTTTAGGAGTTGATAGACTGTATTATTGCTTTAAAAATTTACTGTCCATTTCTTACCATCAGCTTTGGCCACGGATTTGCTTTGGCCAGTGGCCTGTGAGGGGAAGTGATGTGTGCCTTCTTCCAGGCAGAAGCTGGTGGTTTGCCTCATCTCTTTTCCTTTCTGCCGTGATGATCATTGATGTTCCAGTTGGACACAGGCTTCATCAGCTTGTGTATCAGAATGAAAATGATGTGGGGCAGAGCCGTCATAGATTTTGTTGCATGGGTATGGAAAAAGCATCATTTTAAGCCATCAAGATTTGGTGACTATTTGATACTTTAGCACAGTGGTCCTCAAGCAATGGCAGTTTTGCAGTTCTCACCCTGAGATGTCTGGCAATGTCTGGAGACATTTTTTGGTTATCACAGGTGGGGAAGTGCTCTTGACATTTAGTGGGCAGATGCTGCTAAGCATCCAACACTGCACAGGACTGCTCCCACAACAAAGACTTATCCGATCCAAAATGTCAATAGTGCTGAAGTTTAGAAACCCTGCTTTAGTATAACCTAGTTTATCCTGATTAAGGTAGGGGGTTGAGAAGATTAAATGGAAAAAAAGATATAAAATACAGCAAACAGGGTGATCTTTTTTTGGTAATTATGTGACAGAGCTTGGCAATGGCTCTGAGGTCTTCCCTTGCATTTGTGGGTCTTTTCCAACTTCCCTAGGGTTCAGTATTCAGTTTAATTGTAGTTGTGTTTGTAAATCAAGGCTCATTTAGCAGAATCATGTACCCTTTAAAAAAGGGAGAGAACTAACATTAAATGCTTGTTTGGCACCAGGCTCTTTGTGTTTTGAATTTTTACAAATACTCTCTGAAACGGATATTCCTTACCTCCATTTTGTTTTGTTTTGTTTTGTTTTGTTTTGAGACAGGATCTCACTGTGTTGCCCAGACTGGAGTGCAGTGGTGCGATCTTGTCTCACTGCAACCTCCACCTCCTGAATTCAAGCAATTCTCCTGCCTCAGCCTCCTGAGTAGCTGGGATTACAGGCATGTGCCACCATGCCCAGCTAATGTTTTGTATTTTCAGTAGAGACGGGATTTTGCTATATTGGCCAGGCTGGTCTCTTAACTCTTGGCCTCCTGTGATCCCCCAGCCTTGGCCTCCCAAAGTGCTGGGGTTACAGGCATGAGCCACCATGCCCGGCTCTACATTTTGTTTTTGATGAAGACATTGAAGCACTGAAGTTAAGTAATTTGACCAAGATCACATGGCTTATAAGTGGTGGGCCTAGAATTCGAAGCACATCTGTTTGCCTCCAGAACCCTGTTCTTTCCGCACTGCTGTACTACCTCTTTAGCAGTGGCTTTAACTTAGAGAAATGAAGGTAATCCTGATTTCTAACAATTATGTGTTGTATTAGTTATTTATTGCTGTATAACAGGTTACCTCAAAACTTAGCACTTTAACACAACACACAGTTATTGTCTGACATAGTTTTGAGAGTCAGTAATTTAGGAGAAGCTAAGTTGGGTGGTTCTGGCTCAGGATCTCTGTGGAGATTGCAAACAAGTTGTTTTCCAGGGCTGCAGCCATCTGAAGGCCTGATTGGAGCAGGAAGATCCACTTCCATGGTGGTGCACTCACAGGGCTGTTGGCGGGAGGCCTCAGTTCCTCACTATGTGGGTCTCTTTTTAGTGTTACTTGATTGTCATACATGGCAACTGGCCTCCTTCAGAGTGAGGGATCTGAGAGCGACAGCAAGGCAGAAGCCACAATATCTTTTGTGACCTAGCCTTAGAAGTCACAGATGATCACTTCTGCTCTTTCCTATTGGTCACATACACAACCGTGATATAGTGTGGGAGAGGATGATAGAAGGGCATCAAGAATACTAAGAGATGGAAATCATTGGAGGCCATCATGGAGGCTGGTTACTACATGTTAATGATCCTCATTTGCCATAGTTACAAAATTATGAATTATATTTCCTTTTCATATTCTAATATTCCAAACACCTGTTTTGTACTTTAAGATACTCAAATCGTTTCGAATGTGAGTGAAAATACAAAGTGGCTTTTGTAAGCGCTTAGTGAATGGGTAAAATGAAGGCCGTGGTACAGATACTTCATTGGGGGATTTTTTTTTTTTTTTATAGGTTTTACTAGAACAGGCTTCTTGAATCCTGAAAAAGTGGGCTGAG
>NW_016804265.1:82907-85921 GCF_001698545.2 Rhinopithecus bieti
TTTTTTTTTTTTTTTTTTTTCTGTGTATCTTCAACGTTAAATTAGGTTTTCATGAAACTTGAAGATGCTAACTGGAAATCTTCCTGAAGCAGTTTAACTATACTTTTGTTTATTACACTTGATTTTGAGCTTTTGGGAATAAAAGAAGGGCCCTGGCTAGGTACAGAGGTATATGGATTTACTGTGTCTAATCATGCAACCATGAAATAAACATTTCCACTTCAGGAATCAACCCATCACTTTTAACCACTGTTGTTTGCATTGGCTTAGAGCTTTGTGCTTCCTTCAAGTATTTTCCTTTTTTCTTTCAAAATTGTGTTCAGTTGGTTGTGACCAATTTTACACAGAGACTGGCTCACTCACTTATGTTCTTGACTCCTGCTGTCCCAATGTCATGCTTCATTTACCAGAGATAGCTTTTCCTGGCTTTATCTGTTGACTTGACATCCTGTGCATCATATTTCTTTCCTTAGATATAGAGATGACTGAAAAAAATCCATGATTTGAAGAAAACTTGCAAAAGTGCAAAGCACTATGAAAGAGGCAGCTTTAATTTTAATTTTCACTGTAGTCAGAATAGGAGGCCTCCTGATGGGCAGGCTTGCTTTGCTTTCTCATTTTACTCTGTCCAGTGTAGGTACCCAGATCAATCAAGGTCAAGCTGGTCTGGTCATTAATACAACTTTTGGTTTTAAACACAGCTGTGTATGGGGGTTGTTAGCATTATTAATAGAGGTTATAATGAAAACAAGGTATGGTCATACAGTTGTCTCTGTGGGTAGTGACATGGAGGTGGAGTTGTTGCCTAAGATCTGAAAGTCAGGAAGCTGGAGGTTTTTGTAATTTTATTCATTATCAATCTTAAGAATTTATTTTGGTCATTATAAATGCATGACTGGTGCTATTTTCCAATCCTGAGGTTTTGTGGGAAATCTTTTGAAAAGAGGCCAGGATGAGGATAAAATTAATTTTGAAAATCCATTTCAAAGACTCATTATGCTATGCTCCATCACTGAAATTTTAATGCAACTTATATATTGTGCTTTTACCTTTGGGACTAGCATTCTTAAAAGCTGACTTTTATTTTGGACTTTCTAATATGTGTCAGCTATGTCAGCTCACGAGTGTGTTTTTATCTGTGCATCATGTTATATTGGGACCTGGGTGGAATGTAAATCTTTTACTGGCCTAAATCTGAGTCTAATCCTCTGCATGGCTTTGGTAGAATATCAATTTCCTCTGCTCTGTCAAGATTTTTCAGGTCAGTGCTCTTTGGAAGTTTCCCAGTTCTCTTAGATTAAAATAGATTTTGTTTCTGTGCTATATACTGGTATTAGTTAGTAGGACACTGGGATCTAGAAAGCAAGAAAACAGAGGCAGACAAGATATCCATGAGTTCTATTTCAGTTAACTTGTTGACACACTGCACCTTTGAGGAATCAAGGAGTTTGTGTGCTTTCAGGCATCATTTGGGGGAGCAAATGTAAATGACTCCCGTAGGCGAGGCTGTGCACTTAATTTTAATGAGTTCAAGTTCATTAAGTGACCTGCTCACTGGGTCATTAGAATTGACCTCACTAGAAGTGAATGGAAAAGAGAAGAACTACCTAAGTTCCACTCAGTTTGTGTCACTATTGTGGGATATTGGAAGTAGAGTGACAACTTGGACTTTTCTCATTTTAGCACTGAGAAGTCCCACATCCCAGGAACTTACTCAGTCCCCAGCAAACTGGGGGGAGGGGGGATGGTTAGTCACCCTAGCAGTGAAAAGTAAGGGGATGGATGGTTTGGAACTGGTTAGTACCCTTAGAGATTTTTTTTTTTTTCTGAGACAGGGTCTTGCTCTGTCACCCAGGCTACAATACAGTGGCATGATCATGGCTCACTGCAGCCACAACCTCGCGGGTCCAAACGATACTCCCACTTCAGCCTCCCCAGTAGCTGGAACTATAGGGACAAGCCACCACACCCAGCTAATATTTATTTATTTTTGTAGGGACAGGGTCTCGCTTTGTTGCCCAGGCTGGTCTTGAACTCCTGGGCTCAAGTGATCCTCCTGCCTTAGCCTCTCAAAGCACTGGGATTACAGGTGTGAGCCACCATGCCTGGCCATTTTATAAATATTTTAAGGAGGGATTTATTAGAGACATGTAGCACCTTGCTGCCCAGTGATGCTAGTGAATGAGTGATTCTACTTTGATTTGACAGAAGAAACAATGGAAAGAGGAGAGATGGAAGTTTTTCTACCTAAACTTTCTAAGAGGACGTGTTTAGGGGATGTTTTGGTAAAAAGTTATTAGCATTAATGTTTACCTTTATCTTTCTCATAGATAATGCAAAGACCTTTAACTCCACTTATTCCTCCTTTTAACTTATGTTGTTATTGCCTTGTATTTTAATACTATATGTTAAACTCTATGAGACATCATTATTTTATGCAGGCATTGTTTATTTAATCAGAGTTCAGCAAACTTTTTCTGTAAACGCCAGATGGTAACTATTTTAACCCCTGCAGGCCTTTTAGTCGCTGTCACAACTACTCAACTCCACTCTTATAGTGCCATAATGGCTATAGACAATATGGAAATGATTGTGTGTACCCATGTTCCAATAAAATTTGTTTACAGAAACAGACAGTGGGCCAGATTTGGCCTGCGGGCCTTACTTTGACAACTCCTAATTTAGATTTATCTAGATATGTATTTATTTTCCCTTCATTTCTTGCTATATCTTTGAGGTTCTACCTGGGATCATTTTCAAGGCAAGGATATCTATTCTCATCACTCTTTTTCAACATTGTGCTAGAAATTCCAACTAGTGCAATAAGGCAAGAAAAAGGGGAAAAAAGGCATACAGAGCAGAAAGGAAAAAAAATGAAACTGGCCAGGTACAGCTGCTCATACTTTGAGAGGCAAGGCAGGAGGATTGCTTGAGCCCAAGAGTTCCAGACCAGCTTGGGCAATGTAGGGCGACCCCCATCTCTACAAAAGTAAAAAAAAAAAAAAAAAAAAAAA
>NW_016804265.1:86220-98975 GCF_001698545.2 Rhinopithecus bieti
AAAAAAAAAATATTTGCTGGGTGTTTTGGTGCATGCCTGTGGTCTCAGCTACTTGGGAGGCTGAGGTGGGAGGATCACTTGGGCCTGGGAGGTCAAGTGAACCATGGTGATTGTATCACTGCATTCCAGCCTGGGCAGCAGAGTGACACCCCCGTCTCAGAAAACAAAACAAAAACCTGTCTCTATTTGCAGACGACATGATTGTCTACATAGAAGACCCTGAGAAATCTACAAAATAGCTCCTAGACCTAAGTTGCATTTCTACATACTAGCCATAAACAAATGGACACTGAAATTAAAAATACAGTACCATTTATATTCACTCAAAAAATACTTGGGTATAAATCTAACAAAGCATGCACAGGACTTCTATGCTGAAAACTACACAATGCTGATGAAAGAAATCAAAGTCTAAATGGATGGGGAAACATACCATGTTCTGGGATTGGAAGACTCAACATAATAAAGATATAATTTCTCCCCCAACTTGATATACAGGTTTAATGTAATTCCTTTCAAAATCTTAGTAAGATTTTTTTGTAGATATAAAATTTATATGGAAAGGGAAAAGAACTAGACTAGCTGAAACAATTTTAAAAAAGAATAATAAAGCAGGAGGAATCAGTCTGTAAGATTTTAAGACATATAACTACAGTAATCAAGACTGTGTGATATTGGTGGAGGGATACATGTATAGATCAACAGAACAGAACAAAGAACCTAGAAAGAGACCAACAGAAATATGCCCAATTGATCTTTGACAAAATTGCAAAGCAATTAAACGGAGAAGGAAAGAGCCTTTTTGACAAATGGTGCTAGGTCAATGAAACATCAGTATATCAAAGAAAACAAAACCAACAAAAAACCCTTGCCGTAAATAGTACACGTTTTATAGAAAATAGCTCCAAATGTATCACAAACTTAAATGTAAAACATAAAACTATAAAAATAATTAGATAAAATATTCAGGATCTAAGGCTAGGCAAAGAGTTCTTAGACCTGACACCAAAGCCATAAAGGAATTGATAAATTGGATTTCATCAAAATAAAAAATACTTACTCTGAGAAAGACCTCGTAAGAGGATGAAAAGACTACAGAGTGGGGGGAAATACTTGCAAACTATATATCTGACAAAGGACTGGCATCTGGAATATGTGAAGAACTTTCAAAACTTAACAGTAGAAAGCAACCCAGTTAGAAAGTGGACAAAATACAAGAAGGGACATTTCACTGAAGAGCATATACAGATGACAAATAAGCACATGAAAAGATGTTCAACATAATTAGCCACTAGGGAAATGTAAATTCTGACCGAAGTGAGCTATCACTACATTCCTATAAGAATGGCTAAAATAAAAAATAGTGACAGCATCAAATGATGGAATCATTCATACTTTGCTGATGGGATGTAAAATGATACAGCCCCTCTGAAAAACAGTTTGGCGGTTTCTTAAAGACACTAAACATGCAACTACCATATGACCCAGCAATTGCACTCCTGGGCATTTATCCCAGAGAAGTGAAGATTTATGTTCATATAAATGCCAGTATGTGAATGTTTTATAGGAGTTTTATTCATAATAACCCATAACTGGAAACAGTACAGATGTTCTTCAATGGATGATTGGTTAGACAAACTGGTATATCTATAGCATGGAATACTACCCAGCAGTAAAAAGGAGTGAAGTACTGATACATGCAACGATCTGGATGTATCTCCAGAGAATTATGCTGAGTGAGAAAAGCCAGTCCTGAATGATTCCATTTATATAACATTCTTGAAGTGACAAAACTGTAGAAATGGAGAAAAGATTAGTGCATGCCAGGGGTTGAGGGGGCAAGGGCGGGAGTAAAATGGATGGCTATAAAAGGCATGATGAGGCTGGGCGTGGTGGCTCACGCCTGTAACCCCAGCACTTTAGGAGGCTGAGGCAGGTGAATTGCTTGAGGTCAGGAGTTTGAGATCAGCCTGACCAACATGGTGAAACCCTGTTTTACTAAAATACAAAATTAGCTGGGCGTAGTGGCAGGCGCCTGTAATCCCAGCTACTCAGGAGGCTGAGGCAGGAGAATTGCTTGAACCTGGGAGACAGAGGTTACAGTGAACTGAGATTGCACCACTGCACTCCACCCTGGGCAACAGAGCGAGACTCTGTCTTAGAAAAAAAAAAAAAAAAAGCATCATGGGGGGGTTCCTTGTGGGCATGGAAATGCTCTCTATTGACTATATTAATGTTGAGATTATGGTTGTGATATTGCACTATAGTTTTACAAGATGTTACCATTGGGAGGAAGTGGGCAAAGGGTATATAGGATCTCTGTGTATCATTTCTTCTGCATATAAAACTACAGTTGTCTCAAAAGTTTAATTAAAAAAGTATTTAAGAAAAGAACCCCAGGATCTAAAAAGATCAGGGTCAGAGAATCACAAATGCTAAATAAGAAGCACTTTTGTATTTGGTGATGTTCTGAAATTCTGGTTCAGTTTTGTTATGAAATGGAGCCACGTGGGTCCATGTGAGTGAGACCCTGTGCATAGGTGTATGATTGACTTTTTCCCTCAAGTGCTTCTAATTTGGGATGTTCTTCACTGTGTGCCCTTTGAGTGTCTCTTGCCTCTGGTTTTTTGTTAGACAAAAAAACCAGTTTTTAAATGTCAGTTCCAAGGTCTTTTCTGAGCACGGTTAACTTTTATGATTTCATTTATGCAGTGGGTTTTCAACTAAGGGCCATGGTATCTAGACACTAGGCTTGTTTTTCCCAAGTGATTCTTCTCTTTGCCTGTGTGATGGAGATATTCATTCTCTTCTTCTCTTTTGAAGTAGAAACTCCAGTTTTGAGCTGGGCACCTGGATGCCCAGAGTAAAGGTTGTACTGCCCACATTTCATTGTAGCTAGGTATGCCTGTGTGACCAAGTATGAACCTTCTATTTAGATTAAGCTACAAAATAAGTGGAGCTATCAATTGACTTTAACAAATATTTAGTGAATAGGTAAAATAAAATACTTTATGTAAAAGCTGTGTGTTCTGGGTTGAATTGTGTCCCCCACAAAAAGATATATTAAAGTCTTAACCCCTAGTACCTCAGAATGTGACCTTATTTGGAAGGAGGGTCTTTGCAGATATAATTAAGTTAAGGTGAGGTTATACCGGAGTAGAGTGGGCTCCTAATCCAATATGACGAGTGTCCTCAGAAGAAGGCAGTCAGGTGAAGACACAGACACACAGTGGGAACCCCCTATGAAGATGAAGATTAAGATTGAAGCAGTGCATCTACAAGCCAGGGACTGCCTGAGGCTGCAAGAAGCCAGGTGAGACACATGGAGCTGATTCTCCCTCACAGCCCTTAGAAGGAACCCACCCTGCTGACACCTTGGTTTTGGACTTCCAGTCTCCAGAACTGTGGGATAATAAATACACTTCTGTTGTTTGAAGCCACCCAATTTGTGGTACTTTATTATAGCAGCCCTAGGAAACCAATATACTATGCCTTTGATATTATTTTTAGGATGTTGTGGTTTGAATATTTATGTCTCCCCCAAATTCCTATGTTGAAACCTAGTCTCTGATGCAATAGTATTAAGAGGTGGGGCCTTTAGGAGGTACATGAGGGCAGAGCCCTCATGATGGGATTAGTGTTCCTGGAAGAGACTTGAGGGAGCTTGTTTGCCCCTTCCAGTAGGTGAGGATACAGCAAGAAAGTGCCATCTATGAGGCAGAGAGTGAGCCCTCACTATACACTGAATCTTCTGGCACTTTGATCTTATACTTTCCAGCCTCCAGAATGGAAAGAAATTTCTGTTGTTTATAAATTACTGAGTCTAAGGTATTTTGTTGTAGCAGCCCCAACAAACTAAGACATGGAGTATTTTAAAAAATGGGTTGAACGTTCAGAGGCTTCTTAATCTGAGTCCTTAGATATTTGGACTGACTCTGCCTTCTTTTTCCAGGGAAAAGAATCTCACTGTATGAAACAGGCATTCTTCATTGCCCCAGAGTCCTTCCAACTTCCTTATGTTTTTATTGCTGGTTTGATGTGCTTGAATGCCAGCCAAAGTATAAGGTGAATGGTAGATGCAAGGACTGGGCGGTTTCCATGGAGACTTCTTGCAGGAGCCTTTACTTTCTCAGTTCAACAGTTGTCAAGGAAACATCTAGTTTCAATTAAATAAATGTTTGTGGGGTCTGCCAATTTGAGTGTCTCTTGCAAGGGGATTTGGTTTAACTTCTTAAAGATCGTGATATACAAATCCAGAGCAGAGCCTTTTAGGTTCCCTTCCAGTTATATTAGGTTTTCTGTAACTTAGGGATGTTAACTAGGCCTCTGTCTGAAATGATCAGACTATTTATTCATATGCAGAAAATGTTATTTTTGAGTCTTGTGGGGAGGAAAACTGAGGCTCAAAGAAAGAGAGGCCAAAGCCAGGGAGCTGGTATTACATGGCACATGACTATGGTCCATGCTCTTTAGTATGTCCTGCAGGATAAGAGATCCAAGGGGCCTGACCTGTACAAACCATTTACAGGCTATGGAGTTTGCTGGCTCAGCACTGTGTGTTTATTGCTTCTAGTTAGCTATTGTTGTATCAGTGGCTGAGTTGGTAATGGTTCGTGGAAATAGTGGTGAGAGTACAGATTCTAGGTATATGCAATTCTAATAAATGATACTTTCCTAGTGTTATCTCTGTTGTGACAGCCTCCCCATTGTGCTCTTTATCAAACAGTCAGGTATGGTATATTGCAAAATGCTCACAATATTTTGCACCTCTTCCCATCAAGAGGTAGAGTCTGTTTCCCTATCCTTAGGATCTTGGCTGTCCTGTTGATTTGGTCTGACCCTGGAATACAGTAGAAAAAACCTTGTGTGGATTTTGATCCTAGGTGTGAGGTAGAGCTTCAGTTTCTTGCTGCTTTGGGAACTCTGCCACCTTGTAAAAAAGCCCTGGCTGGCTTCCTGGAGGAAGAGAGACTATGTGGAGGAAAATGAAGGTACCCAGCCAACCCAATAGTCGACTGCAGAAGCATAAGTGACCCTCATCTGAGATGAGTGGTGCCTGCCTCGTATCAGTATAATTGTCCAGCTGAACTCAGCCCAAATTACTGACCCCCAGAATTATGAATTAAATAAATGCTGTTGCTTTAAGGCACTTAAGTTTTGGGGTAGTGTGTTATGCAGCAGTACATAATTGATACAGCCAAGTTTGAAAGCTCTGGAATGATCAGGGCTCACCTTTGACCTGTCCTCTATAAAACCCAGGATTCTTAGTAACACAGTCCTGTTAATAACAGAACTTGCCTATGGCTAATCTAAGCAGAAAAACAGTTTATTGGCAGGATATTGGGTAGCTACATCTTTCTTTAGGAAGACTGGGGACGAGGCTTGAAAACTGCACAACTAGGGGCCAGTACTGCCGGAACTACAGCCAGATAACCTCACAGAATTGGTAGCTACTGAATATTGGATGCCTCCACCTACACCACTACCATTGCCTGCATTGGACGTTGGGTGTGGGGCTGCTTCTGGAACTGGATGTTGCTCCTGTCACTAGAAAACAATCATCTACTGTTCTTGCTGTTTCACAGCACTCATTACTGATTCAGATGCCCGTGTGCCGCGTATTTATAGCAGTACAATTCATAATTGCAAAAATATGGAACCAGCCCAAATGCCCATCAATTGAGTGGGTAAAGAAAATATATCAAAAATATATTTTATATATGTGTGTGATGTATATGTGGGTATATATGTGTGCATATATACCCACATATACATACACACACACATATATACACACATACGTACATACACCATGAAATACTACTCAGCCATAAAAAGGAATGAAATAATAGCATTTTCAGCAACGTGGATGGAGTTGGAGACCTTTATTCTAAGTGAAGTGACTCAGGAATGGAAAACCGAACATTGTATTTTCTCACTTATAAGTGGGAGCTAAGCTATGAGGATGCAAAGGCATAAGAATGAAATGATGGACTTTGGGGCCTCAGAGGGAAGGGTGGGATGAGGTGAGGGATAAAAGACTACACATTGGGTACAGTGTACACTGCTCGGGTGATGGGCACATCAAAATCTCAGAAATCATCACCAAAGAACTTATCCATGTAACCAAATACCATCTGTTCCCCCAAAGCTACTGAAATAATAAAAACATAAACAAATGCCTGTGTGGGTGGTGTCTGGCAGAGCATAGGTCTTGTGCCCATACCCTGATGGAAAAGAAATCAGGAAAGTGAGAATCTGACACTTTTAGCTTATTTAGCTGAAAGCAGGTGGAAAATTTCATAAACACTGGCAAGGGGTTCGGATAAAAGGCAGCCAAAAGAAAAATGGCAAATTTCATTAGTTTCTATTGTATACTCTGGTTAGCTCAGTTGGTTACAGCACAGTTGTGATGAAGCCAGCATTGTGGTTTGTTCTTGTTTTATTGAAAGAAAATAGTTCTGAGGTTGTCCCCCTTACACCTGCTCCCTCTTTCACAGATGTGTGCTGATAGCCATTTGTAGGGCCAGGAAATAGTGGGACCTAACTTGCATCTGTCCCTGGCTGCTAAGGTACAAAGAGTATGTGTCTTTCAGTTGGTGGGCCCAGAGACTCCATTCACTGGCATAGTGTGCCACATAAGAGAACTGAATGAATGGTATCTGTGTGAATCTAAGGGGTTGGCTAATTGCTCGGTGAATTTGGTTCATGTAACATTTATAATACAAATTGTTGAGCAGCAAGATCATTCAATCCAAATGGTTTCTAGTTTTTCAGAATTTCTCTGATAACTTCTCTGAACTTTGAAATTCTTATTTGCAAAATCATCCATATAGGATTCGTTTCAATATTAGAAATAATACTCATAAAGAGAAAAGCACAATTCCTAGAGGGTGTGTGATAGATGTTCAATAAATGTTGATCATTTCCCTCAGACTTCTTCGATGCACACACCCCAACCAGATTAGAAACTCTTTGAGGACTCAGCTTGCCCTTTTCGTGTTGAATTTCTCTCGGTTGTTAAGTGAAGACCCAATCCAATTGTTAAAATAATAAATGTACCTCTTGCCTCCCTGACATTCTGGCAAGCTCACTCTGAGGAGGCTGGGCTGGTTCAAAGCTGGCTGCTCCAGGGCACTAAAGCTGGAGAAGGGCCCTTCTACCCTGTTCGTAACTGTGAACAGTGAACTGTACTTGGGATAGAGCATCTTGGGAACAATAAGGACCTAGATCCAAGCTCATGCATTGTGGTGGGACTGTCAGTTTAGGGGGATGGGTAGATTTTATCAGATCTGTCAGTGGAAAGTTTAGGAAGATGGAATAGTATCTACAGGTAGGAGGAGGTAGTATCCAGTAGGAGGAGGTATCCAGGAAGGAGGAGATCTACCTGGCTCCTAGGGATGTACGTCCTGGCAAGCAATGCTTAGTGGCAGGAGTTGTAAGAGTGGGGAAGGTTTAGGAATTTGGATATCAGGGAATTGTCAGCAGGTAGCTGAGGATGAGGTGCAGGACAAAGACAGATGAGAGGAAGACCAAACCTTAAAGTGATGAATGTCTAGGTAGGAAAGAGGATGGATGGGTATAGCTTGGACAGAGAAAGGGTATTCAGTCATGGAAAGAGGTCAGTCTGCAATATAATGTGGCTATCAGGTCACAGGAGGGCCAAGAGCAGGACAGGTTTGGGGCTTGGTTCTGGTTAGTTGAGGCAGAGCCCCTTAGAGCTGTTTGGATTTGCCATGGTGATGCAGGGGACCTGAGTGTGCTGGTTGTTATGAGATCTTGTTTTGGGGAGAACAGTCATGAACAGGGTAGAAAGGCCCTTCCCCAGCTTTAATGTGCTTTGGAGCCGGCAGCTTTGAATAGGGCCAGCTTCCTCAGAGAGAAATGCCAGAATATCAGAGAGGCGAGAGGTGCATTTGTTATTTTAACAATTGGATTGGGTCTTCACTGGGAGCTTTACAAAGAAACCAAATTAATGAAGTCAGATTGCCTATCCCGCCAACAGTGGATGTTTATGGTATGAGTTTAGCTCTATGCTAGAGAATCTCAATATATTTAGATTTGGGCTTGAGAGAGAGAACTTCAGTGTGATCTGAGACTGAACTTCCATTCACATTCATTCCCTGAGGAAGCATGTCGAGGATCTGTGTGTAATATACTGGTGTTCCATTTAGTTGAAATATCCTGGCTTGCTCAATTCCTCTCACTTAGGCACTCACTTCTCTAAAAAATAAATGTGTATATGTGTGTGTGCATGTGTGTGCACATGCACGTGTAAGTGTGCATAAAATATAGAATAGACTGAAATCAACAAATTTATAAAAATACCAAATAACCTCAGTCTGTAATTTTATTTTGAAAAGCACTAAAATATCAATAAATGAATTGTCTGAAAAACTAATCCTTTGGCTGGTGAGATAAGTCTGAGTTGCCAGAACCAGTTAAAGCTTTATATAATTTGGCAGTACATTTGCGTTCACCTGAGATTTCTCTGCCTCCAGCTGTACAAAAATTCTGTGATATGCAGAGCCTCGAAACCTGGGCCAGAATGCTAAAACTAATTTTCTTTTGTAATCTGAGCCGTAATTGCATTTTAACTCGGTTCTAGTGTGAAGACTGCTTTTGTATGTGTGTGTGTTTACTTCATGTCATTAATTTCTGGCATTTAAGTTAGTGCCTGGCACATAGTCTACCCTCAGTAAATGTTAGTTCTTACTGCCGAGTCTATTGTTCTTTTCTTCTAAACCAGTGGGGTATATGCTTCCTTTGTGCCTCAGTGGTTCATTCCCTTGCCCTCTTTCCCTCTCCTCACCCTTGAGTTGTTAGATCCTGATTTTGCCCCAGGCAGGTGCCAACCCCGAGAAATTCCTGACCCTGTGGTGATGCATGCCTGCATGTGTGCAGCCAGCTGGGCAGCTTGGAAAGCCATAGTATTGACTTGCCAAAGAAGGGCTAGTTTACAAAAGTCATAAGAGATCATTGTCATCAGCTGCTCTCACTACCTATTATCCTTTCTCTTTCCAAAAAACAATTTAGGTGCATAATAAAACAATCTGTAGAATTACTCTGTCAAGCGTATGTATGCCCATCATATAGTTGTGCAATCTCAGTTCCTACTTCTAATGAATTTTATACTGACTATCCCAGACCTTTCTGCTGGCCCCCTAATAGCAGAGGAGAGAATACACTATGGGAGTCAGGAGTAACCAAAGCAGCTAGTCTGAGTATAGAATTTCTTTGAATTCTCATCTTTAAGAACCATGCTCAGCTGGGCACAGTGGTTCATGATTGTAATCCTAGCACTTCGGGAGGCCAAGGTGGGAGGAACACTCAAGTCCAGGAGCTTGAGGCTAGCCTGGGCAACATAGTGAGACTCCATCTCTATTTTTTTTTTAAAAGAACCATGCTAATTCTTATTTGATTTCTTAACATACCTCTGGATTTTAATATAACACCCCCAACCAAGCTGAGTAAATTTCTGGGAGGATGTGTTGTATTTCTCTTTGGCTTTCCTTTGTGGAATCAGGTAATTACAAAATGACTTACCTGATGTTCTGTTTCTTGATATCCTATGATCGGGTGGAGTCTCTGATCCTTTAAAACTTTAAACAATTGATTTGTTTGAATAGATTGATAGAGTCACATAATTAAATATTCAAAGATACAGAACACCATATGTAGGGGTTCTCATCATGCCATGAAGAGTTAAAACACAGGATGCATATGTGTTTTATTTCATGAGCCTTCCTAGTTGGAAATCAATGGGATGGGTGTTGAGGGGAATGCAAATATGATTTTTAAAATGCAGGACTTGCCCTCAAGAAACTTATAGTCTTATAGGGGAATGTAGCAGGTTTACTGAGAGTCATAGTAAAAAGTAGAAGTGGTATATACCAAAAGGAGAGATTGAAACCATAATTTTAGATTTCACCCATAGAATTCCTTTATATAGAATCCATGCATCTCAAAAAAGCATTGTATTCTATCTAGTCTTGTTACTGAAACACCAGGGGTTTGGTCTAGGTCCTGCTGCTTGCCACACAGAAAGCCAATCACTGAGACAACAAGTATTGCCAAGGAAGAAGGCTTCAATCTGGTGCTGCAGCTGAGGAGATGGGAACTCAGTCTAAAATCCATCTCTCTGACTGATTAAAACTAGGGATTTATATAGCAGGGAAGAAATGTAACAATGTGTAAGAAAACATGAACTAAGGAGGGGCAAGGAGGCATATGGTACAGTGATCTGATGAGTTTCAGATCTTTGATACTTTTTTTTGAGAGGCCTGAAGGTCCTTTCCTGAGGAAGGAACTTACATAAACAAGTTTCAAGCTTTAAGAGCAGAAGGGTCAGTTTCTATGTTTATCCAAAACAACTGTCTATGGGACTGTTGGGTTAGTTTCAGTCTGACTGCTAATTCCAGTACATGAGACCAAGGGAGGTCAGGTGTCTTCTCCACGGTTGCCCAGTCGCACAAGACGGTGCCACCTTCAGTAAAGATAGCTAGTTTTAATAAAGCAAACTACTGCTTTGTTCTGTTGCTTAGAAGAAAGAGTACTGCATTTGTGAGTTAAATCTGATTTTGGTGAGTGGAGACTTTTGAAGCTTTGTTCAGCTGTAACCCAGGGTTCCCCAGTGTTTTGGGTATGTACTGTGAAAAAAGACCTACCTTGTCTCTACAAAATTTTTTAAAAAATTAACTGGGTGCAGTGGCACATGCCTTTTGTCCCAGCTACTCAGGAGGCTGAAGCAGGAGGGTGGTTTAAGCCCAGGAGTTCAAGGCTGCAATGTGCTTAACTGTTGCACCTTGAGTTCTTGTTTCAAAAAGTTCCATGTAGAAGCACAGTCTTGGAAAAGCAAAAGCCCAGCTGGATCCAGAGATGCCTGAGTTGGAGATGAATTTTGGTGAATTCTCATTACCATACTAAAAATCCCACCCAGGAAGGAGCTTATTTGCCATTTTCTATACGTGTATGTAGAAGCATGATTGGTGCCTGCACTCCCTTTACTCCACCTCTGTGTACAATGACTCAGCTAACCAGCCCAATAAAAGCCTTGTTTTCACCTTTGTTTGGGGAGGCACCTTCCTTGTTGCAAGTAATAAAACCCCGTCATTATATCCTCCTTGGTTGGGGTCATTGGACTGTAACCTGCCAAGTGATCAAACCCACCTATTGTGTGGGTAACAAAATCCTGGTGACCCAAATGGGACTCAAACCCACTTGGATACTTTGTTTTGAAATTATATCAGATGGAAGGGGAATGGTTCTGGGTTATGTTTACAGTGTTTCTTGCTGACTTTCGGTTAGGTTGTATTCTGTACAACTTTTCTAATTTTATTTTTAATAGATAATAATGGCCAGGTGTGGTGACTCATTTCCATAATCCCAGCACTTTGGGAGGCCAAGGTGGGCAGATTGCTTGAGTCCAGGAGTTCAATACCAGCCTGGGCAACATAGGGAGACCCTCATCTCTACAAAAAATAAAAAAGTAGCCAGGTGTGATGGCACGTGCCTGTAGTCCCAGTTATTTGCAGAGGGCTGAGGCGGGAGGATCACTTGAGCCTGGGAGGTTGAAGCTGCAGTGAGCTGTGATTGTGCCACTGCTCTCTAGCCTGGATGACAGCATGAGACCCTGCCTAAAAAAAAAAAAAAAAAAAGGATAATATATCCACACGATCCAGAATTGAAGAGGTACAAAATAATATACAATAAACTCTTTCTCCCCACTGTGTCCTAGCTACGTTGTTTTCTTCCCTGGAGGCATCCAGAAACCAATTTTGTTAGTTTCAACTTCTGGAGGTGGCTTATGAAAATATAAATAAATGCATCTATATTCAACCCCCTTTTAGAAGAAATGATACCTACTATACCAACTGCTTTTTGTGCACCTTGCTTTTTTTCTTTTTCACACTTTAGCATGATGATTTTTCTGTATTGGTACATAAAGAGCTTTCTCTTTGTTAGTTGGTCGTTTTTATGGCAAACAACTGAGTCCACCCTAGATGGTTAAGCCAAAAAGGGATTAGGATTTTAGGTAACTCATGAAATCCTTTGGAGGGCTGGAGGAACAGGCTAGCATCTGGGTGCCCAGAAACAAAGCCCCAAGACATACATAGTACTAGCATTAAGTGGAAGCCACCTGTGCTGCTGCCTCCACTGAACAGCGGATGCTAGGTATTTGACTTGACTGCAACTGCTTCTACCTCCACTCTGCACCAGGAAGGCAACCTAGCAGTGACACCTGCAAAAGTAGCTCTGAGCAGAGCCTCTTTCCTTCCATTTCTGACTTCTAAAGCAAAGTCTGGTGTGGATGTGTCTGATTAGTGGTGACTGGGTGACACATTTGCATCTTAGCTTCAATAGAGTCTAGGAATTTTATTCTCAACTTTTATACCTGGAGGTGGGACTTGTAATAGGTGAAATTTCAGCAAATAGAGAAATACTTTTCAAAATGTGATGGACAGTCACAG
The DNA here is from genome assembly GCF_001698545.2 of Rhinopithecus bieti. NCBI lineage: Eukaryota > Metazoa > Chordata > Mammalia > Primates > Cercopithecidae > Rhinopithecus > Rhinopithecus bieti. Next base: position 98,691 of record NW_016804265.1, read on the forward strand.
ATATGGCAAAGTCCGCTAGAGCTGCCTAGAATTCCATTGTATGGATCAACCACAATTGATTAAACTAATATCTTAGATGGTAGACCTCTAAGTATTTTCTAGTTTTCTAGTCTGTGACTTAGGCAATACTGTATTAATGACCATATGCATGTGTCATTTTGCTAATGTAAAATGGAATATAAATTTCTAGCAGTGGCCGGGTGCGGTGGCTCAAGCCTGTAATCCCAGCACTTTGGGAGGCCGAGACGGGCGGATCACGAGGTCAGGAGATCGAGACCATCCTGG
>NW_016804265.1:99101-112794 GCF_001698545.2 Rhinopithecus bieti
AAAAAAAAAAAAAAAAAAAAAAAAAAAAATTTCTAGCAGTGGAATTGCTAGATCAAAAGGTAAATTGTAATTCTTATGGATATTGCCAAATGATTTCTGGATGCTATACTGATCCTTGTTTCCAGTAGTGATGTTCCTGATTTTTTATTTTTTATTTTTGCCTAGAGTCTTTTCCTTTTTTAGATTCCATCTGAGCCAGAGTGGCAGGCTGAGTCTTCCCTGCTACTGGGGTGAGTTTTGGGCCTTGGGCCAAGAATACTGACAAATCAGATCTGGGCCATAACCTGTGCTAATAGAGACTATATTTAGCATCTGGACTGGATTTAGCTTATAGTTTATTGTAGTCCTTCTAGCCCTAAATTAAAGGGCATCTTGGGGTATCTAAAAGATAACGTCGCTTCCAAAATTGATTAGCCATGTGGGAGTAGCTTACATCTTGAATTGTTATGTGTTCACAAATGCATAAAGATGTTTTCAAAGAATGGTTCTAAAGAATTATAACACCTTTTCTCTTTAAAAAAGCAACATCTTATTTCTAGTATGTGAATTATTGCATAGATTTTGCCAGTATCTGAACTATGGTATCCAATTGCTCTGGTTGGTTGCCATGAAAGTTTATAGTAACATAGGAAGCTCCTGTTTGAAAGCTCCTGAAAATTTAAACAAATGTATATAAATGGGTGAAAATGGGGCTGAGGAAGAAGGTGAATACATGTGTTTTCTTCTCATGGAAGTGTTCACTATTTTTTATTAAAAAATTTTTTTAAAGACAGGGTCTCACTGTGTTTCTCAGGCTGGCCTTGGACTCCTGGGCCCAAGTGATCCTCTTGTCTCAGCCTTCCAAGTAGCTGGGACTACAGGCACGGGCCTCCACATCTGGCTGTGTTTTCAGTCTTTTAAGTTGGCATTTACCTAGTGCAGTTGATTATTTCAAGAAAATACACTTTCTGCATGGCTACTGAGGGTATCTGAAAGGATATAAAGTATAGCCCAGGGAAGTAGCACGTTGTTAGGCAGGGGTTAGTAATTCTTTCTGGAAAGGGTCAGTTGGTAGTTTAGGCTTTGCAGGCCAAGAAGCAGAATCAAAGATATTACATAGTTAATTCTATAACAAGAGAAAAAATAAATGTCCACAAGCCTTTTATTGACAAAATTCAAAATATAATAACTGAGTACATTTTTTTTTTTTTGGTAATACATGTCTACTCATAAGAAGAACAACATTCTTATTTTGGGGATAACATTTTGCTTAATGGGATTCAAAGAATAGTGTTCCCTTTCATCAAATCGATTGCAAATGTTCGTCTGTAAATACCATTTATTTTCTCCTTGTGGGCCATACAAAACCAAGCAGTGGGCTGGATTTGACCCATGAGCAGTAGTTTTCCAACCACTGATGTAATGGAAAGACCATGAGCTTTGGACCTGGATGCATGTAGGTTTGAGTACTGGCTCTGAATTTGTGACCTTGAACATATCACTTAACTTTCTGAGTTGGGAAGGTTTATTTGTGTATAATCTGGGTGTAATGACACCTATCTCATGGAATAAATATTACCCCCATCCTTGTGATTTTATATTAGTATTCTAGTTGTGTAGATGCTGATATAATTTAGCTACACTTACCTAGAAAATTAGTATTTAACAGATTTTAAAACTGGCTTTTCAAGGGATAGAATGCTCACATGGTCTTAAAGTACAATGTAAAAACATAACTTTGCAATGAAGAGATCTGGCAGTCACCACCTTAATCAAATGGCCAAGCTTTGCAATCAGTACCAATGGTGGGATGTTCTGACATTGTGTGCCCCTCACTGCTGTGTACCTCTCACTATATCACAGTGTTACCTGTGTGGTGTTCTTGCCAGAAACGTTTGACTTTAATGTAATCACAAGAAAACAGACAAATCCAAAACATGGGACATTCTGAGGACAACTGGCCTGGATTCTTAAATGATTCAGTGTCATTAAGAACCAAGGGGGATTGTTCTAGATTAGGGGGAGACTGAGGGAAAATAAGATAGAAATGCAGTGCATGAACATTGATTAAATCCTGGATGAGGAAAAGAAAATTCAGCTCTGTAGGCATTTTTTGGATAATCGAGGAAATGTGAATGTGGACCATGTGTCGTATGCTAGTCTGTTTTCACACTGCTGATAAAGGCATATCCGAGACTGGGAAGAAAAAGAGGTTTAATTGGACTTACAGTTCCACATGCCTGGGGAGGCCTCAGAATCATGGTGGGAGGCAAAAGGCACTTCTTACATGGTGGTGGCAAGAGAAAAATGAGGAAGAAGCAAAGGCAGAAATGCCTGATAAACCCACCAGATCTCATGAGACTTGTTCACCATCACAAGAATAGCATGGGAAAGACCAATCCCCACGATTCAATTACCTCCCCCTGAGTCCCTCCCACAACACATGGGAATTCTGGGAGATACAATTCAAGTTGAGATTTGGGTGGGGACACAGCCAAACTGTATCATGTTGTATGATAATATTGTGTTAAAGTTGGTTTCCTTGGGTGTGGTGATGATGGTGCAGTGGTGTACGAAAATATCCCTGTTCTTAGAAGGTGAATAGTAAAGTACTTGGGGGTGTGTCATGAGGTGTGTCTGTAACCCACTTTTCAGATGGTTTGGCAAAATGGGAGGGAAGGAGGGAGGGAGAGAGAGAATGTGTGTGAGTGTGTGTGTATGTAGAATAGGTGATTCTGTGCATTGCTGCTCAGTTCTTAGCATAGCACTCAGCACATTGCTTTTGATGGGGAGGTGCCCAATCAAATCTTGTTAAACTAACAAGTACTTTAAGATTTTAGTAGGATTCTCTGAAAGCACACCTCAGCACTGCCTGTCTGCCCTCTCTTTAGCAGTGTCGTTTGGCTTAGGCATGTACTATAATGCCTAACGTTGGATAATCAGATATGGGGGTTCATGTTTTCTTGAGTAGCTCACCCATGTCCCTCTGGACTGAAAGTCTCTCTTGAATGTTAAAGTATAATTGAATGGGAAGGGAAAACCCAGCATAGAGGTTGACCTGCGTTTTCAGCTGTTCCCTGAGAGACTGAGGTACGATTTGTAAGCATGTACTTCAGATTCTCTTCTGTATTTCTGTTGCTGAGTTTGCCCACTTGGGGAGGGTTGACACCTCCTGGGGCTGTGCTGAGTAGACGAAGGTGTATCTCTGGAGTTCTGACTGGCTGGGGCATCACTGAAGTATTTTCTTGGGCTATGAGGGCTAGGGCCAGGATAAAGAATGGCAGTTGCCTTTCCTTATGCCTTGACCCTAATCAGTATCCTCTTAGCTGAGCAGGAAGGGAACAGAGAAATTAATATTCTCTTATATTCCTGCAGGAACTCTTATGGCTATATGGTGTGAGATGACTAAAACCCATTTAGCAGCTACTTGTAAAAGTAATACAAGAGGAGGGGAAGAAGAAAGATTCTGCTGCAACAGGCTGTGAAGACTAATGCAACATTCATTTATTGAGCTACTGAGCATACAGCAGGCATAGTAAAATATGAGTCCCCGGGGGATGTAAATAATAAGAATATACTCTTGTCTTCTGCTGGGCACTTGGGGCATAGGGAAAGGAGATGGGCTACAGTGGAGATAATTATCAAAATGCCAATTGTGCTGTGTTGCAAGGCTAGGGATGTGATAGAAAGCTAGTAAAAAGTGTTATGAGAATGCAGAGAACATGCCATGTGGAGTTGACTACAAAGATAAGGTTGGTCTTGAGGTGACTTGAAGAATGAGCCTGACAGGCAAAGAAATGGGCATCTGGTATGACTAAAGTCTTCATTAGCTGCAGGGTGGGGAGGAGAGAGACATGACGATGTTGGAAAGGTAGTTTGGGCCAGACAGGAGGACCTCAGAAGCCATGCTTGGTTTCACAGGAAAGGCATGAAGAGTCCTGGAAGCCCTTTGAAGTTGGAGGGTGATGTGGTTTTGATAAGAGGTCACGGAGGAAATATGGAGCTGGTGTGTGAAGGTGCACGTCTTGAGACAGGACTTGAAACAGTCGAGGCGAGAGCATAGAATCTGGATTTTGCTAGCTGCAGCAGAGGGAGAGTAGAAAATAGGGGTGCTCTTGGAGAATTCTTCCAGCCCTTCCCACTAAGAGTTTTTACATTTTAAAATCTTTCTAAGGAAACCTTTAATAATACTTGAGAGAAGCTTATTTAAACCTTTGAACAGTTCTGAAAATGTACTACATTTCAGCCAGGAAAGAAAGTATTATTTCAGGCAAACTGGAACATGTGTGGACTGGTTACTCAGCACAGTCGCCTAATCTTATAGAATTAGGTAGGAGGGAAGCTATGTTAGTGGCCTTCAACCTTCTTCCAGAACTTTGTTCAGATTTCTCCCAAATGATCGGTGAATTTTTCTGGTTTGTATCCAGCATCCCAGACATTTAGTGTACATCTGTAAGCTGTAAGGAAGTTGATTTAATCTATTCCTTTTTTTCATCTCTTGCCTTCCACCTGAGAAAACACTAGTCCATAGGTTCTTATTCTGTATTAGGAATTTGCACAATGTGTAACCTAAGATGGATCCGGCTGGGAGTTGGATCCAACTGGGAGTGTTACAGGTTTGGAGTTTAGACTAAAGAAGAGAAGTGGAATCTTTTCATTTTTTCCCCCTTTATTTTGAGGAAAGCCCAGTGATTTGTACTGTTTTGTACTGTTTGAAGGAGCAATTAATATAAAATTCCACTAATGAGTATCTGGGAATAAACTTTTTTCCAACCCTTATTTTCTTTAAGATACCAATTAAACGTTCTACCCCACCAACTTAGCAGCTTTTCCATGGAGATTTAAAACTTAGAAAACTTTGAACCTTGATGAATGAAAAAAAACCTTTCAGAACTAACCTTTTTTGTTTTGATTCAGAAGTCCATGTGTAAGTTCCAAAGGCTTGTAATTCTTTTCTCTTCCTTGAGGCTTGAATATTTCAGAATGTTTCTTGGTATATCTCTTGGAGGTTTGGTGTACAAAGAGCAAGGAAAGTAACCTATGGGCTTAACTCACTTATGTGTATATATTCTACTTTGGCTCCAAAGCAATGATTCTAGTGGTGATATGGGACCAAGGGACAGATTTCAGGTAAATAAGGCTGTTTACTAATGTCAGATTAAGATATTAGTCTTCAAGTACCATAAATGTTTTACCAGCAATTTCAGTTACCTGCAGTAAAGAGCTTTCCAGTTTGATGTGGTAGTTATGGTAAAGGAGCAACTGAAAGTTAACCTGATAGTAGATTAACACTCAATGAAAATATAGTTGTTAATTTTTTCACATACCAAGGATTACAATTTCTTTTTTTCCTATTTTTAAAGTAGAGATGGGGTCTTGCTATATTGCCCAGGCTAGTCTTGAACTCCTGACCTCAAGTGATCTTCCTTGAGGCCTCCCAAAGTGCTGAGGTTACAGGCGTGAGCCATTGTGCCCGGCCTACAATTTCTTAATATTAGGAGTTATTCTGCAAGACGACTATCTCAGTGTTGGAGCTACACTAATGTTGTTGGTGTGTTTTTTTCCTTGTGTGGGATAGTCTGTATCTTAAGATGTGTAATGTATATATTCACAATAAGGGCTACATTATAAAATTCAGAGACATTTTATTTTTGAGGGTAGGTTTCATTCACTTGATTGAGAATTTGTTGACTGTATCTTGGGTGCCTATCCTTATGCTAGGAGATGAATGGAAGTTGCCCCCTGCCCTTGAAGACAAGACATTTTATGGGAGGCAGAGATAAACAGATAATTAATTATAATGTGATACATTTGGAAATAGTCACAAAAAACTTGAATATGGAGATTTTCAAAAGTACAGAGAATAGGATATTGAACCTTCATGAACCCATTACCAAACTTCAACAATTACTAACCCTTGGTTATGCTTGTTTCACCCATGTGCCCCACCTCCTCACCTTCCCCCTTTTATTTTGAAGCAAGTCTAAGACAGTGTATCATGTGATGGACATTAATAGATACTTGGATAGAGTATTCTGAGAATACACTGGGAAAATATACTGTATCGGGGAGGTGGAAAGGAGCTACAGCAAAGTAACATTTGAGTTCAATCTAGGTGGGGAGGAGGATGTCATTGTTCCAGGTGATGGGATGGAAACCGACAATTATTGCAATGTCTTGAAAAATGTGTATATTTTTTGTTCCTCTGAACTGAGCACCCAAGGTGTAATTTCCAAGATTAGGAAATTGTTTTGCGTGAGGACTTTATAAAAATAATTAATTCACTTTTAATTTAGATAAGCTAGAATAATCCATGAGTAGTGGTAATGACTAATCTGTTCTCTTTTCACCCCAGTGACTTTCTAGACTTTGAACATTAGAATTCACTCCTTGAAAAAGTCACTCTCCTTTGTAAGTAGAGCAACAGCTGTCCTTTGTCACCTTTATTTTTCTCTTTGGAAGAGGAGGAATAATCAGTGGCTCACTTCTGCAACATCATGAGTAGGTAGAATTTAGTGTCTGAATTTAAAACCTCCCTGTAAACTGAAGGAAGAAGAGGAAATTGACCAGCGGGCACACATAGGTTCTCAAGGGACTTTTTTGGTTAGCCACTAGGTGAAATCCTTGAGATTTCATCATTTATCTTGTCTCATTTTCCTGTTGTGAAATTGGGTGTTCAGCATTGTTTTTCTTGTCTGTTCTCAGATCACAGAACTGTGTGGTGCAAAGCGGGTTGGTTATTTTGGTGCAACACAGTTTTACATTGCCCTGAAATTAATTGCTGCAGCACAATCTGGCCTCCCGGTGCGGATAGAGAGTATTAAATGTGGTGAGTATCTCACATTTGTATGTTTTATTGTCCACGGCGAGTTGCTTATTTATGAGAACCATTTTTAATGGATTTAAACTTTTGTGGAATTTCTCATTGCTTCCTCCAACTCTTCTGCAAAATGAAATAAGAAAACTTAGCAGGTAGGTAGCTTAGTTTCTTTCTTTTGTAAATGGGGAAAAATTCCGAGAGTAACCTGAGATTAGTGCATTTTAACTGATTTGCAGTTAAAATAGATTTTATTCTTTAGCAGGATGAGATTGGGCCAGGAATTCTAGAGCCTGTGGCAAATAATCACATTGAGTTTAATTTTCCACTTGAGGTATCTATAATGTTATTGAAGGCTCTGTTAGGGATTAGGGGAGGAGTAATAAGGGAGTTTGAATGGAACCATGCCTTTTCTCTTTCCCATCCCTGCCAGTGCTCAGCCTTTAATTCTGTTTCCAAAGCACTATTCTGATGCTGGTAAGTACTTGGGTGCTACCAAAATTTTGGCAGAATGAATTTATCTTCTTAAGGTTCTGATTTAATATTTTCTCATCTTGCCATCCCTGCCCTCAGCCCACTATATGCTTGAGCACTTTCTACAATTTAAACAAAAGCAAAGCCCCAACTATTAGCAGTATTTCTACTGCCTCAGGATTGATTTTAAAATATGTATGAAAAGGTGATTATTCAAGGCACCAAGGTCCTCTGATAATTCACTTTGATACAGATTACTTTCATATGTCCGTAGAGGTATGCAGGAACTTTTTTTCTTTTTCTCATTCTGAGATTAAAAACCTCTTAACTGTTCACACCTGCACTGAGAAGTCTTTGATAGACATACAAGTGGATCAGGATTTATGGTGAGCCCATGGAAACCTTGTAGGACAATCCAGATGGCTGAGAGGATTGCCACAGATGGCTGGTTATGGAAGATCAAGCCCTTCACACTAACCATCAGGAGGTGGCACTCATCGTGCTAATCTTTATCGGGGGCTAGCGTGTGCCAGACACTGTTTCATTTAATTCTCATGACACCCTACTAAATTAGGTACTTGTGTCAGTTTGCATTGCTTAGGATAAGCTGCCATAACAAATGTGACAATCTCAGTGCCTCAACAAGATGGAGGTTCATTTTCCACTTTGCAGTGGGTCAGGGTGACCCTCCAGGGCAGCTGCCCTCTATGTGGTGACCATGTGATCGTGGCTGCTTTATCTTGTGGCATCTACAACACAACACCTGTTCCCGTAATCGCCACACCAGGGAAAGAGTATCTCACCCTAGTGGTAAAATGCTTTGGCCCAGACATGACTGAAGTTATTGCTGCCCACACTGTGTTGGCCAGAACTTGTCACATTAATCCGTTTCAATGCAGAGCAGATGGGAGAACACAATTCTTTCCTGTGCCTGCAAGGAGAGGACAACTGCGAGTCTCTACTATGGCTGCACACTGCGGGTCTCTACTATGGTGCTGCCATTGTTCATATCTTACAAATATGGAAATTTGAACTTTAGGGAGGTTGAGTAACTTACCTAAGAACATAAGGTTAGTAGAATTTGGAGCCAGGATCTACTTCCAGTCCCCATGCTCTTAATTTCTATGCAAAATAGCCTTGTCTCAATTTTTTCTATTTAGTAAGATGCTGACGGTCATCTGTTATGGAATATTTTCTGAATGGGAAAAATATCGCACTTGAAAGGCATCCCTTGGTATGACAGAATTTGGTTCTTTGAAATAGGTTTCTTGATGGAGTGTCATTTGACAGGCAGGCTTACTATTTGTTGTTGCAAGACATAGCGGTCATTTACTTTGATTAGTTGAAAGTTGCATCACATTGAATTTGGATTTGTGGTAGGCACTGATAGTTTTTATTCCATTGTAAATGATCATTAAGCTTTATTATAGTATCTTCCAATTTTATCTTCTGGGAAAGTTAGAGCTGCTTTATTATATACAAAATAAACTTTTGATACTTTTGTTACTGATTTTAAGTTAGACCTAAGTCTTTTACCTGATTTGTGCCCAGATTGACAGTTTAATTTCCTGAGGTCAGGGAGCATGATTGTTGAAGTTATCACTTGTGTAAAGGATTAACAGTTTATCACAAATATAAGACTTTCTCAGTTTTATTTTATAAACCCAGTTGCTGCCTTTTAACCTCTGAGGGTTTAATTAACCCAGAGTTAATTCTGAATTATCTTCCTTCATTTAAGGATTGATTGAATAAAAATTATTTGCATTTAACATATGTTGAATAAGAATTAGGGCAAGATTGGGCCAAACTTTGAGCTGCCACTTAGAATTTTCCAGTTGTTGCTTGAAATCTATTAGCTTAATGCTTGATGACACAAATCTTGAAGGCCAAAGAGATCACTCTGTGAGAACCTAATCTGAAAGATTATGCTAGCCCTGTCACACCCAGGGCATCATACCCAGGGAGTTGTGGATGGATACCCTTATGTCATGAATAACATGCGCCTGTGTGTATGTGCGTGACCCTCTAATCCCTGGTCCTTCCCGTTTTGGTAAATGCCACCACCATCCACAGCTGCACAAGCCAGAAACCCAGCAGTCATCCTGGATTCCTCCTTTTCCCTCACTCCTTAATAGAATCCATCAAAAGTCCTAGCAGTGTGGCTCCAATCTCACTCCCTGTTGCCTTTATCTCTTTGCCCCTACTAGACCAAGTAACCTTCAACTACTTACCTGGACACCACGATGGATTGGCATCCTAGCCCCTCCTCTCTTCTCTACTGTGCTGTCTCTTTTCCCACTGGTTGTTCGTTTGTTTGTTTTTTGACAGAGACTCGCTCTGTCACCCAGGCTGGAGTGCAGTGGCACAATCACAGCTCACTGCAGCCTTGACCTCCTGGGTGCAAGGGATCCTCCCACCTCAACCCCCCGAGTAGCTGGGACTACAGGCATGCGCCACCGCTCCCTACTAATTTTTGTATTTTTTATAGAGATGGGGTTTTGCCATGTTGCCCAGGCTGGTCTTGAACTCCTGAGCTCAAGTGATCGGCCCGCCTCAGCCTCCCAACTGTTTTTTTTTTTGAGACTGGGCCTCACTCTGTCACCCAGGCTAGAGTGCACTGGTGTGATCACGGCTTATTACAGCCTCTGCTTCCCAGGCTCAAATGATCCTCCTGCCTCAGCCTCCTGAGTGGCTGAGACTGCAGGCGTACATTACTATGCCTGGCTAGTATATATGTCTTTTGTAGAGATGGGGTCTCGTTATGTTTCCCAGGCTGGTCTCGAACTGCTGAACTCAAGTGACTCTCCTGCGTCAGCCTCCCAAAGTGCTGGGATTATAGGCATCAGCCACCATACCCAGCCTCTTTTCCTACTTTTGAAAGTGTTATCTTTTCAAAATACACAGCAGATTATTCCATCTTCTTCCTTTAAACCCTCCAGTAGTTTGCTTGTTGTGCTTTGTAAAACATTCAAAGTCCCTACACTGATCTGTAACACCCTACACAATCTAGTTCTTGCCTGCTTTTCCATCCTCATCTCAAACCTCAACCCCTTGCTCACTACATGTTCCCCAGTCTCAGTGGCCTTCTACCCATTTCTGTGTGACCTCTTTCCTGCTGCAGGCCATATGCCCATTTTATCTTGTGGTCTTGGGTTCCCAGGGATCTGTTTTTCCTTTCTGCTTCCCCTGGCTGGCTCCTTCCCAACCTTCAGGATTCAGAGTCTGTCCCTGTTATCCTACCTAAAATAGTTCTGTCAGTTTCATTAATTCATGAAGGAACCAGCATATGGTAAAACTGGCTCAAGAAAGTATAGTCAGATTTATTTACAGTCATAGAAAGAAAAGATGCTGGAACAGAATTGCTAAATTAGGTATAAAGCTAATTAATGCCCTATGGGGTAATATAAGTGCAACCTGGCTATTGTACTTTTTTCTAAGATGAAGGTATTTGCATTGCCATAAGACAAGAATTACTTGTTAGCTAACAGTTTTTTCCAAGTTAATATCTACCCGTTCAGGATTATCAAATGCCCAACCTAGAGTAAACAGTAAGTCAGAGCAGAAGTCCATATCCCTAGGAAGTGAGGTGATCCTTGGGTGGGCCTGCTGGGTAATGCTTCTGCAGGGCAATCTCCTCCCCACTTTGTTCTTTCCCAGCATCTGTTTCCTGATAGCACTTACCCGAGTTTGCAAATATTCCTTACAGGTTTCACTATTTTTTTTTGTCTGTCTTCCTCACTTGTCCAGCTTGTGTAAGGGGGAGGGAAGAGGATCTGACACCCTTTGCATTGTGGGGCATTATAGGCACTCAGTGTGTATTGGTTGAATGAATGAGTGAAGATATGCGTGTCTACACGTGAGGAGGGTATCTTAATCATCTGCCACTCTTTAAACTAAAACGATTGGAATTCAGATTCTCCTGGAACTCCAGAGGAGTTTTTACAGAAGTCGTCTCAGTCTGCATATCATCTTTCTTAGGCACTGATTCTCAACCTTGTCTGCACTTGAGAACCACCTGGAGAGCTTTAAATATAAAATAAAAAATACAGATGCCTGGGTCCATCTCCAGAAATTCTAATTTCTTATATCTGCAGTCCAGTCTGAGCATCAGGATTTTTAACAGCTCTCCAGATGATTCTTATATGGAGACAGGTTTAAGAATAAAAGCTGTATCAAGCATTTTCAAGAGCTTTGCTTAAACTCTCTCTCTCTCTCTCTTTCTCTCTCTGTGTGTGTGTGTGTGTGTAGTTATAGTAGCTGCATCTGAACTAGGGTGCTGCACGACACAGGGCACATGATTTAAGGGGACACTTATTCTCAGGGCAAGTGCCGTCTCTGCATTTACACCACCCTGAGAGTGAGTGCCTCCTCAAATATTGGCACTAGGTATATGTCTAGCCCCACCCTAGTCTGAGTTGGGGTTAAACAGATGGCAAAACAGCTAGGACAGAAGGAAAGAAGGTGAAAATTAAGGAGTGGTAGAGAATTTCTGATGAGGAAAGCATGTGGTGAACATTTGCCCTGGGACCTGCTGTTACCTTTCTTTCCAGGGTCTGAACTTGAGCACGTGTGAGGACTGAGGGAAGATTAGGCAGAACCTAGAGTAGGGTTTCTCATCATTTTTGTGCCAGGAGCCCCTTTGGCAGTCTGAAGCCTGTGGGCCCCTTCTCAGAATTATGTTTTAAATGCCACAAAGACAGGATTATAATGGAAACCAATTATACTGAAATAATCACTAAAATAGTTAAAAGAAATTGTTATATAACAACATACATGCTTCTAGGCCTGGCACGGTGACTCATGCCTGTAATCCCAGCACTTTGGGAGGCTGAGGTGGGCGGATCACTTGAGGCCAGGAGTTTGAGACCAGCCCGGCCAACATGGTGAAACCTTGTCTCTACTAAAAATGCAAAAATTAGCCAGGTGTATTGGCACATGCCTTTAATCTCCTGCTACGCAGGAGACTAGCTTGAACCCAGGAGGTGGAGGTTGCAGTGAGTCAAGATTGTGCCACTGTACTCCACCCTGGGCAACAGAGTGAGACTACATCTCAAAACAAACAAACAAACAGACAAAAAACCCAACCCCCAAAGCATATATGCTTCTTTATTAATGCATGAAATAAAACATCTAACAGTGTTTGAAATAACCACTACTTTTTCAAAGTAGTGATATGCATAAACAGTACTTAAAGATGTCTGCCTGGCATGGTGGCTCTCGCCTGTAATCCCAGCACTTTGGGAGGCCGAGGTGGGCCAATCACGTCATCAAGAGATTGAGACCATCCTGGCCAACATGGTGAAACCCCGTCTCTACTAAAATAGAAAAAAATTAGCTGGGCGTGGTGACACACACCTGTAGTCCCAGCTACTTGGGAGGCTGAGGCAGGAGAATGGCATGAACCCGGGAGGCAGAGCTTTCAGTGAGCCAAGATCACGCCATTGCACTCCAGCCTGGGTGACGGAGAGAGACTCTGTCTCAAACAAACAAACAAACAAAAAACCCAAAACCCTAATCTGATAGGTGACCAAGTTATGGATATTGCTAGTGATGCTATAGTGGCTTGTTGCTTACATTCATAATGGAAAGAAATGCTAAATTTCAGTTACAGTAGGGAAAATAAAGATGTAATTTTTTTTTCCTAGTCAAGGTGACAGAACCCGTGATTTCTTTTCACTAGTTCACTAGCTTGTGAACTCTGATGGTGCAATGACATGATTCATGTAGTCTTTCGGGCTGTGTTCCCTAAACTGGCTTATGGTCTGGTTGCAGTCTGGTACAGTTTGCAGTGAAAGGAGAGAGAATTAGGACAAAAGAATGAGTTATTTATAAAACTTAAATGTATTCAAATCTAAGATTGGGATTTTTTTGGTTCCTCTTGTTAAATGTCCTTTGTGAAATTGATAATGGGTAATAGTTTGGGGTAAAATTGTTGACGAGATAGAATGTTGGCAACTGTATGTTGACTTTCTTCATTTCTTTTTTTGTTGTTGCTGGGGAGAGATTTTCCTATTTTGTGAAATCCCCAAATTTGTGAGCCACTATTGTGGTCACGATTCTACTGCCAAGAAGATACTGAGGCAAATAATTGAATTCCCTTTGACTCCTCCCTTATCTGCAAAACAGTTGTTCTCAACCTAGGTGATTTCATCCCTTTAGGGACTTTTGGCAATGTGAGGAGACATTTTTGGTTGTCCCAGCTGTGGAGGGGGACCGCCTGGCATTTAGCCGGTAGAGGCCAGGGATGCTGTTCAGCACCCTACACTGCAGAGGACAGGACCCCCTCTTCCAACAACAACAAACTTATCTAGTCTAAAATGCCAGTAATGTTGAGACTGAGAAAGCCTACTGTAAAATAAGTATCAAGACTTAGGAACTCTAATCCTGCTGTGCTCTAGTTTTTTTTTTTTTTTTTTTTTTTTT
>NW_016804265.1:113135-117231 GCF_001698545.2 Rhinopithecus bieti
ATTGAGGGTGGGGTCCCTGTGCTTTGCCTATTTGACAAACCCTCCCTATCTCTTAGGGCTAGGAGAGAAATCTTTTGAGTGTGACAGCCGGTTTGGTAATTCATAGAAAAGACAGGATAGGAAGCCCAAGGGTAAAGAAAGAAGCCCAGGAGGTAAGGTTGTAGCTGGCTCTGTGTGTGTGTGTGTGTGTGTGTGTGTGTATGTGTGTGTGTGTGATGTGTGTGTGGTGTGTGTGTGCATCCACACGGTGTCTCTGTATTTTGAACACTAAATACTATCTTGGGATGTCTCAAGCTAAGGTCAGCTCATCTTTTCTGACTAATGTCCAACCCAATCCCCCTTTCCTTTTTTTCCCTCAGTGTTCCTTTGTCAATTTCCTTTACACCCTCTCTCAGCCCTGCTACAGGGACACAGAGCTGCTTTGGACAAAGTTCGCCTATGCAGGTTCACTGACTGTATGGCTGGGCACTTGTGTTTTCTAGGGGTCTGTCCCTCTACCCCATACCCCTGTCGTTAGCTCTATTGTTGCTCCTTTCCAAAGGTTCTCCCCAACCTTCTGAGCTGTGGATTCCCACCTTATTTGTAAAAATATTTGTTGTGGGATTCTTTGACAATCTAGTAAAAGCTCTGGATCTTAGCAGGAAAATACACATTGACATTAAAATAAAACATTGTAAAAAATGTTGCCTTCAATGTCAGGAGTTTCTGGACCCCTAGAGCTGGTTCATGGAGCCCAGTGAAGAGCCCTTCTTCTAGAGTAATGTAATGTATGGGATGGATATAGAGGATGTAAGTTGGAGGAGACATAGTGGAAAAATTGAAGCCCAAAGAGGCAAAATAAAGGGGATGCTGCTTGCTAGCAGCAGAGCCCAGTGGATTGTGGACCTCCTAACTCACTCCTGGGGTTCTACCCGTGGTATGGCCAGGAAATTTAACTTATCCACCATCCTTCTCTGCCACAAATTTACAGGATCACCCTTCCCATTGTAACCTCCACCCCACCATCTAGCTATTACCTACCCATTTCCTAATTGACAAGAGGTATTTCAGATCAATGGGTAGATAGGAAGATAATAGGAGACTAGATGGCTTTGATTACTCAGGTCTGGGTTGATAAGACTGGCCTGATTTTTTTTGTTTTTTGTTTTCCCCCAAAGTAACTTCAGGAAAATGTGTAGGGATGGTTTCACTTTGGAATTGTAGAACATTATTG
The DNA here is from genome assembly GCF_001698545.2 of Rhinopithecus bieti. Classification (NCBI taxonomy): domain Eukaryota; kingdom Metazoa; phylum Chordata; class Mammalia; order Primates; family Cercopithecidae; genus Rhinopithecus; species Rhinopithecus bieti. Next base: position 114,349 of record NW_016804265.1, read on the forward strand.
TCATAATTCTTTGTTAACCTATAAGTAGCTGGTATAAGTGAATAGGTAAGAAAATGTAGTGGGAGAGAAGGGAGCCAGAAGTCAGGAGTCAAGAATTTTTGTTATGGTCATGGCTCTGCCACTATATTGCTACATGACTAAGACAAGTCTTGCTCTCCCTTTCCTGGGCTTATTTCCTTACCTGCAAAATGCAGACATTTGAGCAGGTTTTCTCTAGATTATTTTCTGAAATGCCACAGTTTCATGCTAAATGTTCAAATCTGTACTAGAAAGAATTTTAATGTTCAGGATGGCAATATAGCCTTGTGTCTGGGAATGTAGGTCCTAGCAATAGGCTACCTCATTATGAATCTTTCCTTCATTACCTTTTATTTGTGTGGCCTCAGGCAAGTTTCTTGATTTCTCTGTTTCAAATGACTCACTGGAAGAAAAGATATACCAATAACACCTGCCTTATAGAGTTGTTGTAAGCACAAAATCAGGGAATCCCTTATCAAACATTGTAGAAAAGCATCTACAACTATGTTATTTAATATGGTAGCCACTTGCCATGTGTGACTATTGAGCACTTGAAGTGTGGCAGTGTGGCTAGTGTGACTGAGAAACTGAATTTTTAATTAAATGATTTAAATAAAAGGCTTCAAACACTGTAAAATATTTTCTGTTAAATGCAACCTTATTGATTTAGTAGAACCACATTTCACTTCAACCTTGAATTCTGTAAGACGAGGGTCAGCAACCTTTTTCTATAAAGGGTCAGATAGATTTTGTGGGCAGTATGATTTTGGTTACAACTACTCAACTCTGTTGTTGTAGTATGAAAGTAGCCATGGACAACGTGTAAACAGAGGAGCATGGCTGTGTGCTAATAAAACTTTATTTATAAACATGAAATTTGAATTTTTAAATTTTTTTTATTTTTTATTTTTGAGACAGAGTCTCACTCTTGTCACCCAGGCTGAAGTGCTGCAGAGGCATGATCTCAGCTCGCTGCCACCTCCGCCTTCCGTGTTCAAGCTATTTTCCTGCCTCAGCCTCCCAAAGTAGCTGGGACTACAGGCCTGTGCCACCATGCCTGGCTAATTTTTGTATTTTAGTAGAGATGGGGTTTCACCAGGTTGATCAGGTTAGTCTCAAACTCCTGACCTCAAATGATCTGCCCGCCTTGATCTCCCAAAGTGCTGGGATTACAGGGGTGAGCCACTGCGCCTGGACTGACATTTGGATTTTTTTTTTTTTTTTTAATTATACTTTAAGTTCTAGGGTACATGTGCATAACGTGCAGGTTTGTTACATATGTATACTTGTGCCATGTTGGTGTGCTGCACCCATCAACTCGTCAGCACCCATCAATTCATCATTTATATAATGTTTACATCATGAAATATTTTTCTTTTGATTTTTTTTGGCAAATATTCAAACATTGTACTTGCGGGATGTACAGAAATAGGCAGCAGACTAGATTTGGTTCTTAGGTATACACCCAAGGTAAATAAATTCATGTCCATCAAAACACATTTATAAGAATTTCACAGCAGCTTTATTTACAATGGCCCCACACTGGAAACAGCCCAAATGTTTATCACAGGATAATGGATTAAAATTTTCAATATGTTCTTTTTTTTTTTTTCTTGAAACAGGGTCTTGCTCTGTCACCTAGACTGGAGTGTAGTGGCACCATTTCGATTCACTGCAACCTCCACCTTCCAGGCTCAAACCATCCTCCCACCTCAGCCTCCTGAGTAGCTGGGACTATAGGTGTGTACCACCACACCTGGCTAATTTTTATATTTTTTGTAGAGATGGGGTTTCGCCATGTTGCCCACACTGGTCTTGAACTTCTGAGCTCAAGCAATCTGCCTACCTCGGCCTCCAAAAGTGCTGAGTTTACTGGTGTGAGCTACTGCTCCCGGCTCAATATATTCTTAAAAGTGGATTGCTCCATAGCAATGAAAAAGAATGAACTATGTGTGCAATGCATTGGGTGATTATCACAGATAAAAAGGTTGTAAAAGAAGCTAGTCACAGGAACAAATACTGTATGATTCAATTTATGAAGTTCCATAATGGCAAAGATAATCTGCAAGTATAGAAATTAGTACAGAGGTTGCTGGGTGGAGCAAAGGGAGGTGATTTATGGAAAGGAACATGAAGGAAAATTCTGTATCTTAATTTGGGAATTTGAGTGTTGGTTACAGGGAGATATATATATATATATATATGTATGTTTGTGTGTATATATATAGAAAATATATATTTGTCAAATTCTTCAAGTGGAACACTTACAGTTCCCTATAAATCATCCCACCATACTCTTTACATAATTTAAAAAGAAATCAATTAGCTGCTTACATTTAACATTATAATAAGAATAAAATACAGATTTCTGGCCACAATGGCTCACATTCTGATGTAGCAACTATCAACTAGAGCTGTGCTGTTTCAGTATGGTAGCCAGTAGCTGCATGTGGCTGTTGAGCACATAAAATGTGACAAGTATGAATTGAAGTATGCAAGGAGGGTAAAATATACATGGGAGTTTGAAGGCTTAATATGAAAAAATAATGTAAAATATTTCATTAATAGTTTTTAATGTTGATTGCATGTTGAAATGATAATACTGGGTTAAAATAGATTATTAAAATTTTGCCATTAAAAATGTTTTGACATAGAAATTTTTAAATTGTGATAGAATACAAATAAAATTTCCCATCTTAACTATTTTAAATGTATAATTCAGTAATATGTAAATATAATCACATTGTTGTGTAACTAGTTTCTAGAACCTTTTCACCTCACCTTACAAAATGGAAACTCTGTATTCATTAATATTCATTAAACACCTTCCCATTTTCTTTTTTCTACCCAGTTCCTGGCAACTGA